>NC_136072.1:194770280-195045280 GCF_964261635.1 Lissotriton helveticus
TTGATCTAACGTCTGGGTACTGGCAGATCGCCTTGACTGATGGGGCAAAGGAGAGGTCAGCATTCTCCACACCAGATGGGCACTACCAGTACCGGGTTATGCCCTTTGGGATGAAGAATGCCCCTGCCACCTTCCAGAGGTTGGTCAACCAGGTATTGGCTGGACTGGAGGATTTCAGTGCCGCCTACCTGGACGACATAGCAGTGTTCAGCGCCAGCTGGGAGGAACACTTGCGCCACCTCCAGGAAGTGTTGTTGGCCCTGCGCAGAGCAGGCCTCACAATCAAAGCCAGTAAGTGCCAGATTGGGCAGGGTTCAGTGGTGTACGTGGGGCACCAAGTAGGGAGCGGCAAGGTGGCCCCCCTGCAACCCAAGATTGATACCATCCTGGCTTGGGCACCGCCCAAAACCCAGACTCAGGTGAGAGCCTTCTTGGGTCTCACGGGTTACTACAGGAGGTTTGTCAAGGATTATGGTAACATTGTGCACCCCTTGACTTCGCTGACTTCCAGGAAGCAGCCAAGACTTGTGATCTGGACTGACGCCTGTCAGACGGCCTTTGACACCCTGAAAACTGCAATGTGCACAGCACCTATACTCCAGGCACCCGACTTTTCTAAAGAATTTGTTGTCCAGACAGGCGCTTCAGAGCATGGCGTGGGGGCTGTTCTAGCTCAGGTGAATGAAGAGGGCCGAGACTTACCTGTAGCCTTCATTGGTAGGAGGTTACTTCCCAGGGAACTAAGGTGGAGTGCGATAGAGTGAGAAGCATTTGCTGTGGTCTGGGCACTGAAGAAGCTAAGACCCTACCTGTTTGGGACTCACTTCCGGGTTCAGACAGACCACAGGCCCCTCAGATGGTTGATGCAGATGAGGGGTGAGAATCCAAAGCTGTTGAGGTGGTCCATTTCCCTACAGGGGATGGACTTCACGGTGGAACACCACCCTGGTACAGATCACGCCAATGCTGATGGTCTGTCCAGATTTTTCCGCCTTAGTGATGAGGACTCCCTAGGGTAAGGGTAGTTCTCCCCACATTTCAGCTGGAGGGGACACGTGTTAGACCTGGCATCATTGGCATGAGTCTCTCCTCCATTTTTTTCTGTTTGCCTCCTCTGTTTACAATGTTTTTGCTGGTATACTGCTTTGCAAGACATACTTTGTGTAAGATTTACCTCCGGTCCTGTTTAAGGTACGTCGGGATGGGAGTCTATGGATCGTATCTGGGAAGAAACAAACAAACGGCGCGCCCTCTTAAGTACTTGATCTAGAAGGATTCTAGATTATGATCAGTACTACTCAATTCCTGCACTATCCATATGGCGGACTTACCTTCTCAAGGAAATTGTTGCTGCGTAAGCGAGGTCTCGAGGCTATCAGTTCAAGCGGCTCTCGTAACCAGGAAGTTAAAGCCAGGGGCGTGGTTACGTATATGTTAGGAGATGCTGACACTAAAACGGACTACTTTCACAGTTGCCGGGAAACCAAGGACGCTATAAAGGGTTCTTTGGACATCAGCAAAGGCGTGACAACGGTCCTAATTAAATGGCCAGAAAGAATTACTAGTGATGTAGATTATCTTGCAAACGAGGCGGTAGAAAAACAGATAAATCTGAGACATTACACATTATACATTATTGGTGTGCCTGCCAGGCACGTTGTTCTAACAAAAGTAATAGCCAGCTTTGCGATTACTCGTACTTAACCATCATGTTGGTAAGATCCCATATATGCATGTACCTACCATACATGGTGGTAAAAATGCATTCTCATTCTCATAGCAGGATTCATTTAGCATGTACCTACCGTGCAAGGTGGTAAGATGCACACCTCATTATCATAACGTGATTCATATAGCACACTGAAAAGATGGATACATTTTTTTAATGTATTTTCAAAAACGTAAAGATAATGTTTATAAAGATGTATTAGAGGTTAGTACGTCAAGTGAAAGTATTCAAAGAACAGCTAATTGTGCAAAACTGCTCTCAGACTAGTTTAAGCCATTATGTACCGAATCAAATACCTGTATCCATTTCAATTCCCTGACGTTGAGAATCGGGGCGATGTTACCTCCTCTGGGAGCAAGTTTCACTTGTTCGAGTACAATCCACCTTAGGGTGTCCGGTGAGTGGTTCTCTTTTATACAGTGTTCGACTAATGGTGCACCAGCCACTTTACACCTGACACGGCTGCAATGTTGTAGGGAACGCATTTTTATGCGTTGTTGCGTCTGGCCAACGTAAATCAGATCACAGGGACAGATAATGCAGTAAATTACGTCTGCAGTGTTACAGTTGGTATGGGTTTTCATTTTTATACGGTGATGTTTGAAAATGAATTCCTTGGTTTGGATGGCCGATGGACATGCCTTACAACTTCCACATTTGAAATGACCCAAGATAGGAGGAAGGTTCCAGAGTGAAGTGATAGTGAATGTCGACATATTGTCCAAAAATGAGCACACCACATGGTCACGTACGTTCTTGCCCTTCTTTAAGGAATGGAGGGGTGGGCACTCACACCCCACATCTTCCGATATCATTGTCCAATGTTTATTCACAGCTTTTTTAATCTCGTTGCTCTTTGTCGAGAAAGTAGTTACGCATATTAGACGCTCCACTTCATTGTTGATGCGTTCATTAGGTTGGAGTAATGTCTCTCGGGGATTGAACCACGCTCTCTTGCGAGCCTTCTTGGTCAGGCGTTTAGGGTATCCACATTCTATGAGGCGGTCCATCAAGTTCTCTGACTGTTCCATGTAGTCCTCCTTTTTACTGCAATTTCGTCTAATCCTTAGAAATTGTCCGGAGGGCAGATTGTCCCTCAGACTTCTCGGATGGTGACTAGAGTACTGAAGTAGAGAGTTGCGTTCTGCAGATTTTCTGAAAAGGGTCGTATGCAGAGCTCCGTCTTCAGCAATGATTGAAAGAGCCAGGAAGTCAATTTTGGTTTTATCAAATTGGATAGTGAACTGGATATCCTGAGATTTATTGTTGAGCCAAGTGAAGAAATTTGTGATTTCAGTATCTGTTCTGGCCCAGACAAAGAGGATATCGTCGATATACCGCCTCCATATTAATATGTTGGACCTGAATGGGTTTGAGTCATTAAGAATAAAGGTGGTTTCAAAAGTGGACATAAAAATTATTGCTAAGTCTGGGGCGTAGGCCGCCCCCATTGCCACTCCCTTCGTTTGTAGGTAGAAACAATTCTGGAATATGAAGAAATTCCGCATCATTGCAATTTTTAACAGCAGGATGATGAATGCAGTAGGAACACGTGTCAGTGCTTCACGTCTGTCCAAAGCCATAGTAGCCACCACCAGTGCTTCTTCCTGGGGGATGCTTGTGTAGAGTGACACAATATCGCAGGTGGCCAGGAGTTGTTCATCAGAGTTAAATGGACGTCCGTCCATTAGGTTGATTGTGTGTGTGGTGTCCCGCAGATATGTTTCAGTTTGTTCCGCCAGTGGCTTCAGAAAAAAATCAATATATCGGCATAGAGGTTCCAATATTGAGCCGCAACCTGACACAATAGGTCGCCCAGGAGGGGTCCTCAAGTTCTTATGGACTTTGGGCAAAGTATAGATGGTCGGTATGCGAGGATTTTTTTGGTTCAAGTACTGGTATTCTTGCTCCGACAGGAAACCCTGTTCCAAGCCATCCTTGGTGACTCTTTGGATCTCAGCTGCAAGGTCCTTGGAAGGATCTCCAGGTAATTTTCTATATCTGATCCCATCATCTAACTGTCTCATTATCTCTTCCTTATTGTTCACCACATCCTGGACGACAATAGTGCCATCTTTGTCAGCAGGCTTGACTATGACATTCTTGTTATCCTTTAGAGATGATAAAGCAAGTCTCTCAGCTTTGCTGATGTTGTACTTCGTATACTTCTTCTCATTGAGGATTTTCTTTACATCTTGAAGAACTAGGCTCTCATATGCCAAAATTCTGTTGGTCATTGCATAGGTCGGAGGCACAAAGGTCGATGGTGTTCGAAGACCTGTGGTGGACCTCGTAGGCTTCGATGGTTTGTCCTTAAAGAAATATCTCAGTCGGATTTTTCGGAAAAAATTATGCAATTCAGCAACAGTTGTAAAAACATTTGGTAGGGCAGTTGGTACAAACGATAGGCCACGACTAAGTACTTTGATTTCCTCTTCCTTTAGGTTGTAGGATGAAATATTGATTACAGGGTTATTAGCTGGTCTCACCACCTGTAGTTCTTCCGGCGGGTGGATCTCTCTCCATGCTCTTCCTGGGGGAAATGTACTTGTTTCACACCTCTCCCTCTTCCGCTGTCCCAGGTTGCTTCCACGTTCTGTTGGCCCCTGCCAGTCCCTCTGTTCCAATTGTTGCCTCTCCCTCGTGGTGGTCTCCATCCTCCTCGTCCTAAAAAAGTCGGAGGGTATGCTGGACCATATGAATCTTGATATCCGTAATTCCCACTTGGGCCTGCTTGTTCAGAGTCCTCTCCGGAGCTGTAAGATGAGTCAGAGAACGTCGTGTAGTTCCTTCTTCCTCTAAAGCCTCCATGTCCACGATTGGCGAAACGTCCTTGGTGGTCTTGACGGTAATACTCCTTCTGTAAATAAGGGTATGTCTTCTTTTTGTCATAGAGTCGCACGTCACGTGCAAGTTTCTCTAATTTCTTTTTGATAGTGATGGTTTCAAAATCCTGGAGTGTGGCAACCAATTTCGTCAATGCTTCTTTGGAATTGGTGAGTGTTGTGTCAACAGCAATTTCAGCTTTTAAATCGGATATCTGTTTGGTGAGAACTTGGACTTGCTCTGCCGCTGTCTCAATCCCCAACACCATCCAGTGTCTTGAGCAGTTGTTAGCGACCAAACTAAATCCCTCCCTTAATTTTGGGATGTCCACAAATATCGCAGGTTCTACCTTGACTTGTAATCCAGCCGGAATAATGTTGGACTGTAAGCACTGTGCTAAGAAATGTCCATGCAATTTCGTTCTAATTAATTTTTTCTCCAAACGCTCCAGTTTACCGATCTTGTCATTCAGAGAAAAATCAATGGGCGGTATATTCGGAGATAGGAAATTATTAGCAGGATCATGGAGAAGTTGTTGTATGTAGTCCTCAGTGTAAGTGAGAATGTCTTTGTCTACCATTCTGTGATAGCTAAAAGATAGCCAAAGTATTCATAAAATATATACACAAGGAAGGAACCTCGCAGACAGGCGTCTGCACGAAGTATGCTACAAACAACAGGGTTAAACCCAATAGTGTCACTGGGACCTGGGTAATTATTGATATGGACAGAGGGGTCCCGGACTGGAAGAATAATTTATATAGAATATAGAAATTTAAATAGACACTTCAAAAGAAAACGAATAGGGTTACAATGTTTTAATTCACAAAGCACCTACATTAACCATTTTGATGTCCAGTTCACTATCCAATTTGATAAAACCAAAATTGACTTCCTGGATCTTTCAATCATTGCTGCAGACGGAGCTCTCCATACGACCCTTTTCAGAAAATCTGCAGAACGCAACTCTCTACTTCAGTACTCTAGTCACCATCCGAGAAGTCTGAGGGACGATCTGTCCTTCAGACAATTTCTAAGGATTAGACGAAATTGCAGTAAAAAGGAGGACTACATGGAACAGTCAGAGAACTTGATGGACCGCCTCATAGAACGTGGATACCCTAAACGCCTGACCAAGAAGGCTCGCAAGAGAGCGTGGTTCAATCCCCGAGAGACATTACTCCAACCTAATGAACGCATCAAAAATGAAGTGGAGCGTCTAATATGCGTAACTACTTTCTCGACAAAGAGCAACGAGATTTAAAAAGCTGTGAATAAACATTGGACAATGATATCGTAAGATGTGGGGTGTGAGTGCCCACCCCTGCATTCCTTCAAGAAGGGCAAGAACGTACGTGACCATGTGGTGTGCTCATTTTTGGACAATATGTCGGCATCCACTATCACTTCACTCTGGAACCTTCCTCCTATCGTGGGTCATTTCAAATGTGGAAGTTGTAAGGCATGTCCATCGGCCATCCAAACCAAGGAATTCATTTTCAAACATCACCGTATAAAAATGAAAACCCATACCAACTGTAACACTGCAGATGTAATTTACTGCATTATCTGTCCCTGTGATCTGATTTTTGTTGGCCAGACGCAACAACGCATAAAAATGCGTTTCCTACAACATTGCAGCCGTGTCAGGTGTAAAGTGGCTGGTGCACCATTAGTCGAACACTGTATAAAAGAGAACCACTCACCGGACACCCTAAGGTGGATTGTACTTGAACAAGTGAAACTTGGTCCCAGAGGAGGTAACATCGCCCCGATTCTCAACGTCAGGGAATTGAAATGGATACAGTTATTTGATTCGGTACAGAATGGCTTAAACGAGTCTGAGAGCAGTTTTGCACAATTAGCTGTTCTTTGAATACTTTCACTTGACGTACTAACCTCTAATACATCTTTATAAACATTCTCTTTACGTTTTTGAAAATATATAAAAAAAATGTATCCATCTTTTCAGTGTGCTATATGAATCACGTTATGATAATGAGGTGTGCATCTTACCACCTTGCACGGTAGGTACATGCTAAATGAATCCTGCTATGAGAATGAGAATGCATTTTTACCACCATGTATGGTAGGTACATACATATATGGGATCTTACCAACATGACGGTTAAGTACGAGTAATCGCAAAGCTGGCTATTACTTTTGGTAGAACAACGTGCCTGGCAGGCACACCAATAATGTATAATGTGTAATGTCTCAGATTTATCTGTTTTTCTACCGCCTCGTTTGCAAGATAATCTACATCACTAGTAATTCTTTCTGGCCATTTAATTAGGACCATTGTCACGCCTTTGCTGATGTCCAAAGAACCCTTTATAGCGTCCTTGGTTTCCCGGCAACTGTGAAAGTAGTCCGTTTTTAGTGTCAGCATCTCCTAACATATACGTAACCACGCCCCTGGCTTTAACTTCCTGGTTACGAGAGCCGCTTGAACTGATAGCCTCGAGACCTCGCTTATGCAGCAATAATTTCCTTGAGAAGGTAAGCCCGCCATATGGATAGTGCAGGAATTGAGTAGTACTGATCATAATCTAGAATCCTTCTAGATCAAGTACTTAAGAGGGCACGCTCTTTGTTTGTTTCTTCCCAGATACGATCCATAGACTCCCATCCCGACGTACCTTAAACAGGACCGGAGGTAAATCTTACACAAAGTATGTCTTCGAAAATCAACTGTTATGTGGCAACAATTCAGCCCAATCGGCATTTTTGTCCTACTTATAGTCCTTTTCGCAACCAGATATTTATCGAGGTGATTTGAACGCAACCGGATGGCTAAATCATCGGTCCTCCTCTTTCCAAGGTAAATGTGTTAAGGATCATGGCAGTCCCTCTAACAGTGTATTCCCAATGTTCTGACCAAGCGGGAACCCCGCCTAGGTATTTTGGGATTTTAATACCCTTTCTGAGCTCTTCCCCATTTTGTTTCTTACCCTAGGAGGCATGCACACCGCCCCCCTGTCCTGATGAAGACCCGTTTGTAAGGGCGAACTACCCTACACCCTCATAGGGTCGAAACGTAGACCATCTTCATGTTCTTACTCCTATGGTCATTTAGGATTCACACAGCCTAATAAGGAGATATTGTTTTGTAATAAACAGTGACGATTTAATTTCTAATGTGGCTCCGATTTAGGGAGACCAGTGTAGAATGTATATATGATTACGGACCAAAGGTGTAAAAAATTGATTACTGTTTTGCATTTCAGTTTTGTTCACCTAAATCCTTCACAGCACTCCCCTTCCTTTCCTATGTGGGCAGCAACAATTTTATGAACCAAAAGAATAATAATTTTTTCAAAAACTGAGTAACCATGAAATGGTTAATGTAGGTGCTTTGTGAATTAAAACATTGTAACCCTATTCGTTTTCTTTTGAAGTGTCTATTTAAATTTCTATATTCTATATAAATTATTCTTCCAGTCCGGGACCCCTCTGTCCATATCGGTATACTGCTTTGGGCACTGTGCCACTGCTGATCAGTGCCACAGTGCAAGTGCTGCCTATGTGAAATTGATATTGATTAGATTCCATGTTTGGCTTATTTGGTTTACTGTCAGTCCCTAGTAGAGTGCACCAGGAGTGCCAGGGCTTGTAAATACAAATGCTGCTTGTGGGCTTGCAGCACGTGTTGTGCCACCCACAAGAGCGGCCTAGTAAAAGTATGTCTAAAGGTCTGCCATTGCTAGACCTATGTGCAGTCTGGTACTGTCACACTGACTGCGCATGTACACCTACTTGCCAGTCCCCAAAACCTTCCCTTAACTTCATGTTAGTCACCCCTATGGTAGGCCCAAGGGCAGGGTGCATTGTAAGCATAAGGTAGGACAAGCCTGACAAGGTTGGCATGTCCTAATAGTGAATTACAGCCATATTAGTTTTTCACTATTGTAAGGTTACCTGCTCTCCATCAGTTAGAATGGGCTGCCAGGATTATTAATGCTATAATCCTAGCGGGCTCGGGGAGGATGGTGCAATGTCGAGTTTGGAATCCCTGAACTCAGGGTTTAATAACGCATCCGTTTGGGTGGATGGTTTTTAGACTCTGTGTTTGAAAATAGCACTTTTAGAAAGTGTCTATTTTCTTGTCTGACTGTCTACTGGTCTCTGCTGGTTTGGTGTGCATGTGACAGGAGCTGGGTGGCTCCAGAGGTCTGAATGAGTCAGTGTGGGGTGAGTGGGGCATTTGCATTGAGAGTAGGGGAAGAGTAGCTCTTGATAGCCTGCCCTTCCTGACACAATGCTGGCTCCACCTCCTGCCAGGCGACTGATGGCTCTGTGCCTGCCAGGGACAATCCTGGCCCCACCTCCTACCGGGCGACTGATGGCCCTGCCAGTGACAATGCTGGCTCCACTCCTGCTGGGCGGCTGAAGACTCTGCCCTGCACAGTGAATAGGCCAGGTGCCTCAGCCTGGCAACACCCACAACAAACCCAGGTTGGGGGGAAATTCCCCTGCATGGACAAAGGGATCAAAGCCAAAAAGGGGTATAAGAGAAGGACCCCTGAACCAAGAATTTAGATCACTTCTGACAAGGAAACCTGAACCAAGGACAAGAAGCCTGCTGATCCAAGGACTTGCCTCCCCTTCTGCCAGTGTGCTGTTTGTTGGGGGAATCCTGCAGTTGCTTCTTTATTTTTGCCAAGGAACCAGGAGAGAGGAACTGAGGGGCATATTACCAAGGGCCCTTATCACCGCTTTAGCGGGACTTTTTCCCGCTACAGCAGCGATAATTTTCTCGCCCAATTATCAATCTGTCGCTAACACCAGTTAGCGACAGCTTGTAGGCGATAGCGAGCATTTTGGGGCCCACTTTGTATGTCTGCGATATTTATCGCTAATAACATGCAAAGTGGGCGTGCCAAAATGTTAGCGACTGAAAACAGTCGCTAACAACGCTATCGCCTATGATCAACACAGGCGTAGTTTTGGAAATATTCGCGCTAAGCGCGAATATCTCCAAAAGGTAACGCCTGCCCTGACCAGTTCTTAGCCATGTTATCCAATGGGAGGTGGATAACATTGCTAAGAGCATTGTCACGCTAATGCGTGAATATCGCTGTATTGACAGCGATATTCACGCATTTCGCCTGATTTTTATCGCTTTTGAGATAAACCTTGCTAATAGCAAGTTATCTCAGCGATAAAAACAGGTGAAGGACGGCGATAAAAATATTACCGGTAACCCTATTTAGCGATAAATATCGCTGTAGGTTGGTAATATGCCCCTGAGTGTCTACTCTCAAGCTTTGCCAAGGAAAATCTCCAAGGACTGGAAGAGTGCTAGCCTCCTGTTGAAGTCACAGGGTTAAAGGACTTCATAATTTGCTGAAAGTGCTTGTTGCTGGAACCTGAAAATCCAGCACCTCTGAAGAATCCAGCAATCTCGACGCCGACGGACGCCACCGAATCCAGCTCGACATCGTGAGTGCAGCTCCGGTGTCCCGCACCTTCGACGCCGGCTGCCGGGCCCGATCGACGCCAGTAGCGACGCCAGTGAGTAGCGAGTTCGGCTCCAGCTCCAAGTGACCTCCTGTCGGCACCGCCGCTGATCGCATCGACACCGAGCCCTCTCGACGCCGTGAGCGCTGCTCACTCTTGCAACATCACCATCGACATCGACGACGACGCCGTATCTTGCTTCACCCCGTGAGCGCTTCTCCTGCCTGACATCTGTAGATGCCGCTGCAGATCGCCCCGACTCCGAGGCTCGATCGACGCCGAAGGCGCGACGCCGGACATCTCGACGCCGCTGATCATCGTGTGCTTCACTTTTTCCAAGGTACTGTGTTGTGGGGGTCTGTGCGACTCTGGGCTCGATGTAGCGCTCCTCGCGGTCGACGTCGAACCTTTGGATTAACTTTGCCTCGACGTCGTGTGACTCCCGTGTGGGTTACATTGTTGCCAAGAACTGTGTTTTAAAGAAGAAGAGTTGCTTTTGTTACTAACGACTTTGTGCTAAGAAGAAACTACGCTTAAACTATTTTTTTTCCTTCCAAAAGTATTTATTAAGATTGTGGTATATTTTTGTCGTTATTTGGTCTTGTGCTAAGCCTTATATAAACATCCTTATTTTTATAATACTACTGTGTCGTGTCCATTTGTAGTGTATTCACTTTATTACTGTATGTGGTCATAAATGCTTAACGCACTGCCTCTGAGATAAGCCTGTCTGCTTTGCCAAGCTACCAACGGGGTGAGCAGGGGTTATCTAAGTGTGTGATCCCCTTGCCCTGACTAGAAAAGGTGTGTCCCTATTTGTCAGAAGTGTATACCTCTGCCAACTAGAGACAGCAGCTTCTAACAATTTCCCTCAAACTTAAGATTGTCAAATAAGTGCAAAACCAGTGCAGTTGTGCTGGGCCCACACCAGAAAACTATCTGAAAAAGCTCACAAGTGTTAGAGGCGCCATATGGTGAATGCTATCACAAAAGAACTCAAACTCAAAGTTGACATATTAATAGTGAAAAAGTTGATGTCATTATGAATAACGATACATTCATGTATAAAAACGAAATCACATTTTTATTGACAAATTTGCACCTTGTGAACTCCACTTCAACTGAGTCAGAAATACATGGTTAGGCAGGCTCTGAGACCCAGGTCCGAGGTTACTGATTGACATATCACAGGTGGGGTAGCACGTAGCCATCGTACAAATGAACAGCCAGGAAATCCCAGATCGATTCCACAGATAGGAGCAGCGACACCAAAATGGTCCAGGGAGATTGGCTCCAATAAAGCACACATGGCAAAGGGGTGCACAAGCTCCCAAAATGCAATAAAGGCAGATGCCACATGAAGTTAGGAACACTTAGCCAGTCAAAACACAGCACACACAGTACATGCAGTGATCACACGCTACCCAAGCCGGACATCTGAACACGTTGCCCACTGGCTGCATTGTGTCCAAGCAAGACCGATGCCCACCTGGATTCCTCATCCAATATTTTAATTGTTGGCTCCAAAGACATATTCCTTACCAAAAAAGTATTGCCGGACACTATATTAAAGTCGGGTAGATCGATTGTAAATTGAGCAAGCCTACTGCTCACCCACTGCCAACACTGCCCTGGGCCACGCCTGTCCTATGAGCCTGCCCATTACCAGCAGCCAGCAGAACCAAACCATGGCTCAAGCCCACCTCCAACCCCAACATCGCTAGCACTACCCCCAACGGATACAAGATGATACACCAGAACTGCTCCAACATGCACTACGGAGGAATCGCCAAAATATTCAAGGAAACCATCCAATGCTCCACCATGAATGACAACCCAATGCCTTTCATGGAGCACCACAACTTCCTACTACACATCGATGCCAAGACAACCATAAGAGGTACCCTCGCATACAGACCACCAAGACCCCGGCCAGCATTCTGCAACGCCATCAGCAATGTGATCGCCCCCCTCACCATCAACTCCCTCTACTATGTTCTGCTGAGCGACCTCATCTTCCACATCGAGGACCCCAAGGGGACCAACTCCACATCCCTACTGCTGAAGCTCAATAATATTGGACTCACCCACAGAGCTGGATATACCATCCTCTCCTCCAGTGACAGAATTCAAATTCCCCTACACCACAGACCTTTCCTGGACCAAACCACACAATCTTCCATTTTACTATCTTGAAAGCTCAGCACACCATCACCAAGTACCAAAGTGCCACCCACTGCAGCTGGGGAAAAGTTAATGAGAGCCAATGGACGCAGACTCTCAGCACCACACCACCTGTCACATCAACCAATTTCAACCAGGCCACCCACAACTTCTCCCACTGGATCATCAAATGCGCCTACAAAGTTGCCCCCCGTGAAACTGGCAAAAATCAACAGATCACCAAGAACTGCAGCTGGTACACTCAAGAGCTCAGAACCACCAAGTGCAACTACCTTCTACTGGAGAAGCAATAGCACATCACTAAGGACCCTCCAACAGAACCGCACGCAAAACAGCACTCACCGACTACCACTGGCATATCAAGGAGGCCAAAAGAGCAGCCATCACGAGCAGCATCGACAGCACAGCCAACCACACCAAGGAACTTTTCTAAATCATCAAGGAATTCTCCAACCCGACTGCCACAGAAAACACAGTTCATCCCTCCCATCGCTCTGCCTTGACAACCTCATCCAACCAGTGAACCCCAGCCCAGCCATAACTACCTGGTCCCCACTCAACGTCCATACCACCACGACCATCATATCTTCCATCCACTGCGGGGAACCAACCGACCCCTGCACCCATCATCTCTTTAACCTCGGATCCAACATAATCAGCCCTGAACTCACCAACCTCCTCAACACTACCATCTCCACACCATCCTTTCAAGATGGATGGAAGCACGTAGAAATGAGACCCCTCCTAAAGAAGCCCTCAGATGATACCAGTGACCTCGAACACTACTGGCTGATCTCCCTGCTTCCATACTCAGCCAAAGTACTCAAGAAGGCCATCAACCCACAGATCACCGACTACCCAGAACAAAACCACCTACTCGATGCCTCATAATCAGGTTTCCAGGTGAAACATAGCACAGAGAGAGCATTCTTCACTGCAACTGACAACATCAGAACCCTGTTCAACCAAGGAGAAACAGTGGTTTGATTCTCCTCAACCTGTCTGCTGCATTCAACACTGTTGCCACCACATCCTCATTGACAGACTTCACAATATAGGCATTCAACAACACTCCTTAAGTGGATCATCTTGTTCCTCTCAGGATGCACCCAGAGCATCCGTCTACCTCATTTCACCTCCGTTCCCAAGGACATCACATGCGGCATGCCCCAAGGATCATCCCTCAGCCCTACTCTGTTCAACATCTACATGACCCCCCTTTTCGGATCCCACGGACTCAACAACATCTCTTACACTGACAACACTCAGCTCATCCGGTCAGTCACCAAGGGCCCTTTTAACACCAAAACCAAACTCTGCAATGCCATGGCTGACTAGATGAGAAACAGCTGCCTCAAACTGAACTTTGACAAAACTGAGGTACTGATCTTCGGAAAGACCACCTCCACTTGGGACTACAGCTGGTGGACGGAAGAACTCAGACCTACACCGACTGACCACGCTCGCAACCTTGGCATAATCCTGGACAGCCAACTGATTATAAAACTAGTCAACCCAGTCACCTCTTTCTGCATCCACACTCCCACACCCCCTAAATGCTCCACAAAATTTTCTGATGGATCCAAGTAAACACTAGAAAGATCATTATACAAACCTTGTCACCACCTGCTTCGACAACAGCAACACACTCTACACTGGTATCTCCACCCAACTCTTCAGAAAACTCCAAAAAATACGGAACATGGCAGCCAGACTCATTCTGGAGCTCCCCAAACATACCCACATCTCTTCTCACCTCAGAAGCCTCCAATGTCTCCCTTTCCAGAAAAAATGCAGTTCAAGACATTCACACATGCCTACAAAGCCCTCCACAAACAAGAACCTGCCTAAATCATCTACCAGCTGAACTTCCATCTTCCCTTGAGACACCTGTGCTCCACTTCACTTGCCCTTGACATGTCCCCCACATCCCTCGCACCCACAGTGGGGGTTATGCATTCTTCTACATCGCCACCAAAGTCTAGAATAACCTCCCCGACACCTCAGAATGGCACCCTCCCTAGTAGTCTTCAGAAATCAACTCAAGACCTGACTTTGATGCAGACGCAGCAACCTTAGCACCCAGATACCCCTAGGGGTGATAGTGTTGCACTTTAGAAATGATTGGTTGATTGATTGATTGATTGATTGATTGATTGATTGATTGATTGATTGATTGATAGACAGTTCTCAGACCCTGTGACTGTGCTACCGGACACATTGTTTAATTAAACAAACTGTTCCTATTTTTCCAAATTCTTTTTGCCTCTTGTTTTTTCAAGGTATTTCATGTTCAAGCAACAGATGTCATCAAACAAAGATTCTAGCATACCTACTGTTGGTGATTTTCAGACTTATAGGACTAGGCAAAGAGAACTTTTTTTTCCACTGCACTGGCTGTCCTTTTACAGGACCCAGAACATAGAGTTGATGGTTGCAACTCTCTACATTACTTTGTCAGTGTGGACAGAAGGTAAATTGGGTTACCGACTTGCTGAGTCGAATGAAGCAAGGGAACCTATTTGCTGAAAGAAATAATACCACAAACTGTTTGCACAATGCCAGAGTGAAAATGTTGATTACCAAAATGACACAGAGCCAAGGCAATGTTTGTACCTTGTTCATTGAAATATTAGCTCTAGAAGGTTTCGTATGAGAGCCAGAGTCAAGAAAGGAGAGTATAAGGATGGTCTAGTTAGAGGACCAAATTTTATTAAATAGAGATCAATTATTTTTTTAATCGAATAAAGCTGATTTGATTTGATTTGAGATCAATTATTTTCACTGTTGGAAATTGGATTAGATTCAGAGTTTTGAGAATTGTTGCTTCGTAGTACATCGTTGTATAGTTGCAAGCATAGCTATCAAACACTCCATATTTCACGTAGTTACAAAAGGAAACAATTGAAGTTTTTGATGCTGTGGGAAAAGTGAGATGCTCAATGTAAATGACACAACTCTGTGTGTTTGTGATGCATGTTCAATGGGCTTTGAGGGGCAGCTACCATAGGTAGGTGTGCCCTCTAGGAGTTTGGGTCATGGTGCAGCCCAGGCTGCATTGGGCTTCTTTTGGGCACTTTTTTAGCCAGGCTGTGTTGAGCTTCATCCCCTAGCTAATATACGGCCATTTTGCCAGGGAGCAGGACCAGTTGGATTAGGATGAAAAGAGTTTGGAGGATGGGGAGATTGTAGAGGAGCTGCAGAGGAATGAGAATAGCTGGTGGGTGAGGGGTGTGCAGGGGGGGCTCCCATAACACACTCGTTCAAAGCTCAATGCGGGGTTGTCACAATGGAACGGGGACAGTTCGAACAGAAGCAGTTGGTGAAGTCCCTTCACAACTTGTTGGGTGGCTGGATCCAAGGAGGAGGCCGACATTGATGTCAGATAAGGCTGCTAGTAACCAACAGCATGATACAAAGTAACAGGACATGGTGTCCCTGGGGGTGATGGCTGGGGGTGTCAAAGAAGGGGGATGTACATTGACGTAAAGGACGATATGTAGAGGACACAGGAATGGCCATAGACGTACAGGTTGACAACGCCAAAATAGGGGTTGGTAAGGTACTCCCAGAGGTACAAGAAGTAAAGGAAGTGGACACTGCAGCAAAGGGAGGACAGGAGACACCACAGGGGAAATTGAAAGGACAGAAATGCAGGAGAAGGCAAGGGGGGAGGAAACAAAGCCAAAAGAAAGTAAAGAAATAAAGATTAAGAGATTTCCATATATATGGGAGTGACCAAGCCACTGGGTGTACATTTAATGCTATCGACAAAAAACAAAATATGAAAAGGGACTATGTGGTGAAGCTGAAGCTCCTTTAGAGAGAATTGAGGGGCAAGGAAGGGTCAAAAGAGGAGGAAGTTGATTGTCTAGTAAGCCTAGGGTGTAGACAATAGAGAACTGGATGGCGGATGACACAGGGGGGCACGGTGGACGACACAGGGCGGTGCAATGGGGACTTTAATAAAGGCTCATGTACTAGGGACTACTGCAAGTTCAAACACGAATGTTCAAATGTTCCAATGCTACATGGCGGGAGGTACCACGTAGGGTAATCAGGCAGGATAGTGGAAGCAGTATCACAGGGGTACATCAGTCAGCAGGGTAAACCAGCAGGGGCAAATAGAGGAGGACGGGGGACACACAGAAATGTGGACAGAGGCTCATACGCCAATTAAGGGAGACTGGCTCGAAGAGTGGATATCAGAACAGACAGGATGCAAAGTTGTTGAGTGAGGGTTTCAGGAAGGACCTCACTTAGGGTACAAAGGCCTCAGAGTCACAAGATGGGCTGGCAATTTGAAATCTGTGGCAACCCATAAGCAAGTCATGAGGAAGAAACTGGCAAAAGAGGTGCAGGAGGGCAGAATGTCCGGACCGTTTGGCCAATGGTCTATGCCTAACTTGATTGTATCCCCTCAGGTGGTGCTGGGGAAAAAAGCAGGGACAATTTCCAGCATATACTGCACTTCTCATTTCCCGGGGGGAAACTCAGTCAACGACTTTACCTCAGGTAAGGTGACCTCAGTGTCATATTCTTTATTAGATGTGGCTATGACATTGGTGGAACAGATTAGAAGGGGCGCACTCAAATCAAAGTGTGAAATTAAGTCAGCCTTACGGCAGTTGCCAGTACATATGGAGTATTTTCAGTTTTTAGGGATTCAATTTGAAGGTCAAAGGTTTGTGGATAAGGCCTTACAAATGGGCTGTGAAATATCTTGTGCCCTGTTTGAGTGATTCAGCTTGTTCTTACAATGGGTTTTTACTTTACACACAGGGAGGAAGACAGTAACGCACTATTGGGAGTTTTCTAGCGTGATAATTTTAACGCCGTTTCTTGATAATATGCCCCTAAGATAGTTAAATGAGTGTGTTTATTTTTGTAAAGGTTGGCAGTTCAATGCCGGGGTAGGAGTTACAGTTGCAAGATATGGATGTTAAAGGGGGCATTAAATTTAGCAGTGGGGTCAAGGGGAATTAGGTGAAGTAATGTATAGTGAGGTCTAGTTTTGTGAGGCAAAGGCCTAGGGTTAAAATGTATGTGATGTGTACCCGTCTTCAATAAAGCTGCCTTTTTTACACAAGAAGAAAGTATGTGGTCCTTTCTGCTCCTTATGGCCCAATTACAATACCTGTACCGGGGAAAATGCTCTTCCCCGTGCAGTGCAGAGTGTAGATTGTCCTAAGAGTTGTCTACAAATCTGAGGCTATAGGGTGAGGGGGGTCTGGATGGTCTACCCAAGGGTGGGAAGCCAGAAAATATATCAACCCCTCAGAGAGGGAATGAAAGTTGGCAAATACCACCTTTCATGGAATTTAGTATATAATAAAGTGACAATATTCAATCAATCCGTCAGTTACAGGACGGTGGGCAAGACGGCTCATGTAGCCTAACAAGTAGATGTCCTTTATTGTCATCAGTAGCAAAGTTATCAAGTGCCATTTGTGGGTTTTTTTTTTTTTAGCCAACATCACTTTGTATGCTGGGAATTGTAGTGCTCAATTTATAAAAATAAAATGAGTGTCTTTTCGCAAAGCTCTGCTCAGAAGCCCGTGGCCAGTACAATTAAACGTCATTGTGCGGAATATCAAGGCTGCATGGCCCTGAATACACCTCATGCCTCTTCAGTACACCACCGGACACTCCCTAACCCTTGTCCCACTCTTGTAGGCTTCTGCTATCTCCCTTCAGGATGGTTTTTCTGTCTTTCTCTTCCACCGTCTTTCTGCTTTGTTTATTTTTTTTCTCTCTCTCTTGCTCTCAGTAAATGTCTGATTTGGAAAAATAAGGGCTGGTTCCCAAAAATGAGTGCAGGTGTCCCACACTGGTAACCACCGGCTCAAATTAAGCACTAAATATAGGTGTATTTCCCATGATCAATACTGACCCTTGAGTTAGGACATGCAAAGGAGAGTCTGATAGAAAGTACAGGATTTGATAACTGCACTCCTACTGACATGGGGCAGCTGCCAACTCTAAAATGTTCTGAAGGCATTTACTGCATGGATAAGTGGAAATCATGGCGACCCATGCCAGGAACTTTGCATGGGTCCTTAACAAGTTGCAGGTGAGCGAACTTGCTTTAATTTAAGTATAAAAGTTAAACCACTCATGGAAGCATAAAGTTTTGACTTTCTCGTGAGACATGGACTGTAAAAAACGTAAATGAAGACCCTTTTATTTAACTATGTGTATAACAGCACGAGCCAGTATGAATAGCCAAAATGAAAAAAAAGCTGGATTCACCCACCCGTGCTTGAAAATATGTGATTCTCCATGCATTAATATGCATCAATAGAAGACAGCATAATGTATACCCAGCCATGCGGTATAGTGCAAGGGATTATGCTGTCATGAATTTCGAATGTACAAGTGGCTGAATTCAACCTTTTGCGGATTATTTCTTACCCTCTCCGGGGTAAATCATATACATATGTGTCATCAAATGTTATAGCTTGAAAAAAAACACTATTAAAGATGGAAAGGAACAGAACGGAAATGACGCCTTGGTTAAAGGGGATTATTGTCCTTTAAAGTAAATGATAAAAATGAAAGTTCAGATCTCAGCTGTAAGTATTTTTGATTTGAGCGACCTCCCTTTTCAGTTTTTTCTGCGGCTTACCAGGCTCTGCTGTCCACAGCTTTATAAAAATGTCAGAGCAGGCCCCCTGAGAGGCATACATCATCTAAGTGGTTAGCACGTGATTTCACGTTCCCTGGACATTTTAAGCATGCAATTGTTATGTGCACGTGTGAGAGAGATAATGCCCTTTCAGAAAGGCTCCACTTGAAAGAGCCCACAGTGAAATATGAATATGAATGGAAAGCAGTTATTGGACTTGCGTTAAATTGGATTTTGTTTCAAAACTAGGCAGTGTTATGAATAAAAATGTATTTGAGGAATGCCATGCTGAATTCAATATTGTTTCCTTAATGGATCCCAGTGCGCACATCAAGCACTTAGGCCCCAGTGACGAGTCCGGACAGGAGTGAGGTGTTTATCTCACCCCATAAATACAGATACCACAGGGTGAGGTATTTACCTGGTGAAAGGTGGAATAGCATTCGTAAGTTGGCACTTTTCACTCCATATGCAATATGTATTGCAATTTAACATGCATTTTTGCCACAGTTAAGTATGGGCAACTTTGAACTGCTAACATTCAGCAGGGAAAAATGGAGGGGTGCAGTCATGACTGTCAGGAGCTTGTGCAGGGACTTGAATGTAACTGTAGTTGCAGGCCTTATTTTTAGTAATCTCCAAACCTGTACCTTTGTGCCTGAGATTTTAGGCAAATCTGTCGACTTTCCCATCCAGCCGCTCATGTGTAAATGTCTTCTCCATACCGAAGGAAGCTGCCTTGATGTAAACATCCTTTTGGGACCAAGTTGAAACAACAAATTCACATTCTATTGCAGTATTCTATTTCAGAGAGGATGGACCAGTGAAAAAAGGTGTAATCATTCAATTCTTGAGTTGTTATTCGAGCTCAGATCCATGGATCCGGCAAGCCCTAGGACCACGTCCTTTGTACATGCTGATCATAGGGCCATGTCCTTTGTACATGCTGATCATGGGACCATGTCCTTTGTACATGCTGATCATGGGACCATGTCCTTTGTACATGCTGATCATGGGAACACGTCCTTTGTACATGCTGATCATAGGGCCATGTCCTTTGTACATGCTGATCATGGGACCATGTCCTTTGTACATGCTGATCATAGGGCCATGTCCTTTGTACATGCTGATCATATGGCCATGTCTTTTGTACATGCTGATCATTGGGACCTTGTCCTTTGTACATGCTGATCATGGGACCATGTCCTTTGTACATGCTGATCATAGGGCCATGTCATTTGTACATGCTGATGATCATGGGACCATGTCCTTTGTACATGCTGATCATGGGACCATGTCATTTGTACATGCTGATCATGGGACCACGTCCTTTGTACATGCTGATCATAGGGCCATGTCCTTTGTACATGCTGATCATGGGACCATGTCCTTTGTACATGCTGATCATGGGACCATGTCCTTTGTACATGCTGATCATAGGGCCATGTCCTTTGTACATGCTGATCATAGGGCCATGTCCTTTGTACATGCTGATCATTGGGACCTTGTCCTTTGTACATGCTGATCATGGGACCATGTCCTTTGTACATGCTGATCATAGGGCCATGTCCTTTGTACATGCTGATGATAGGGCCATGTCCTTTGTACATGCTGATGATCATGGGACCATGTCCTTTGTACATGCTATCATGGGACCATGTCCTTTGTACATGCTGATCATAGAGCCATGTCCTTTGTACATGCTGATCATGGGACCATGTCCTTTGTACATGCTGATCATGGGACCATGTCCTTTGTACATGCTGATCATAGGGCCATGTCCTTTGTACATGCTGATGATCATGGGACCATGTCCGTTGTACATGCTGATCATGGGACCATGTCCTTTGTACATGCTATCATGGGACCATGTCCTTTGTACATGCTGATCATAGGGCCATGTCCTTTGTACATGCTGATCATAAGGCCATGTCCTTTGTACATGCTGATCATGGGACCATGTCCTTTGTACATGCTGATCATAAGGCCATGTCCTTTGTACATGCTGATCATGGGACCATGTCCTTTGTACATGCTGATCATGGGACCATGTCCTTTGTACATGCTGATCATGGGACCATGTCCTTTGTACATGCTGATTGTGGGACCATGTCCTTTGTACATGCTGATCATAGGGCCATGTCCTTGGTACATGCTGATGATCATGGCACCATGTCCTTTGTACATACTGATCATGGGACCATATCCTTTGTACATGCTAATCATGGAAAGGTTTCCATAAACCATTTTGCTGGATTTTACTCATTCATGGATGCTTCCAGAGGCGCAACCACCTTTTCACGGAATGGTTGATAATGGGTACTATATCTTTCAAGGGTCTAGAATGCCCAAAAAATTGTGGAGAAGGGTAGTTGCGATATTTCACTATAAACATTAACACATTCTCTTTGTGCCCGTTTTACTGGTGTGGTTTTGGGGTGCTCGTGGTCAGACAAAAGCCCCCATCAAACCTTCTTCCTTGGGAGATGATGATTGGCCCCAAAATATGAACCCTGATTGAAAGAAGATGTAGCACATAGTGGCTTCAGGAGATTGCTTAGGTGTCCCTGCTCCAATGTTGTTGGACTTGGCCCTTTTTGCAGGGTTATTCCCAAACTTTTTGCTTCTGCCTCCTATTTATTCCTGACCTGTTGTTGTTGGTTTTCGGACGCTGGGCACTTTACCACTGCTAATAAGTGCTAAAGTGCATATGCTCTCTGTGTAAATTGTGAACATGATTGGTTATTCATGATTGGCATATTTGACTTACTGGTCAGTCTCTAGTAGAGTGCACTGAGTCTGCCAGGGCTGGTAAGTCAAATGCTACTAGTGGGCCTGCAGCACTGATTGTGCCACCCACATGAGTAGCTATGAAAACGTAACTCAGAGCTACCACTGCAGTGTCTGTGCGCAGGTGTGTAGCACATAGTGGCTTCCAAAGATTGCTTAGATGCCCCTGCTCCAATGTTGACTGTGTGAGGACAGCAAGCCTTAGGGCCTTATTTATGAAGGCCTTGCAACACTTTTGTGCCGCTGTTGCATCACTTTTCATGATTCAGCAGCGGTGTAAACAATGGGCCACATTGCACCCTATTTACAAAGTGACACATCTAAGCAGATACATCAGTTTGTAAAGCCCTGCGCTACATTATACCTGCGACAGGTATAATGTATGCAGGGTGGGCGTTCCCCTGCAAGAAAGCCTCATAGAGGTGTTGCAGTGAAATATATGAGATTTCCCTGTAACACTTCTAGGACTGGACTGCGTCAAAAGCTTACGCCTGCCTCATGGCAGATGTAAGGGTGACTCAGTGCCATAGGCAAAGGCCTACCCCATGCATTGCTGGAGTTGCATTATGCTTATGAAACAACTCCAGCAATGTGTGACTTTTGTGCCGACAGAAACTTCAGATTTCCTGACGTATCTGTCTTTCCTTGTAACATGGAGTGCTGTACATTAAATACAGCGCATCCATCGTGTCGCAAGGAGGGCGCAGTGAAAACTGTTGCATAGTTGTTTTATCGCAGAGATGCAAGAGTTTTCATAAATGAGACGTTTAGTACCTAAGGGTGAATTACAAGAAATAGAAGGACCAGTGGGGAATAGGGAATCCGCAAGCAACAGAAGCGAGCCAGGGCTTCCATTAGTCTCAGACACCCACAGAGGTGACTGCAGAAGGAAGGAATCCAGTCTCTTGTATCAGGATCAGAGCAGTACATGAGTGCATGGGTCCTTTTCCTGCATAGCAAGTTGATGCCGAAGACCATCACATTTGTACTGAAGCCAGGGAGAAAATTAATCCTGTTTCTGCGGTGTGGCACCGTACGTAACCTGATTGGACTACTCAGAGCTGCAGGCACAGATGTCAGTGTGGCCCTTGAGAAGTCATGGAATCCATTCCCTTCAAAGCCCAAGGCCTAATGATAGATTGTATGGATATGTGAACGCTTTATGTCGCTAACTAGGCGCTGTATTTTTTCATGATATAAACGCAGCCTAGCAAGGTGGTCTTCTTCTCTCAGCTGTTGCAGGTGGTCACTCCTCTTGTGCCGGACATTGTATTCATGTAGTGCTGGTCAACTTTAACACATGGGCGTTGGCCCAAATGATGCTGCAGCAGCATGCCTTTTGGACACCATGGAGTCCGACCGGCTGATACACCACCTAACTCCTCATCATGGACATATCTTTGATTGGCTCATTGCAAAGGGGGTCTTGGATGGAATTTTGATATTGCCTGTGCATAGACCATCCTGTGACAAATGAAGGCACTCTTCCCATCATCAATAGAGCAGGAATCGTGAGACCAAAGATCATGCTTGACATTACATACCACAGCAGCCCTTTAGGAGATTTTTGCTAGAAGGTAT
The DNA here is from genome assembly GCF_964261635.1 of Lissotriton helveticus. Lineage (NCBI taxonomy): Eukaryota > Metazoa > Chordata > Amphibia > Caudata > Salamandridae > Lissotriton > Lissotriton helveticus. The sequence continues at coordinate 194,793,482 of NC_136072.1, forward strand.
CTATTCCAGCTCAACCAAAGAGACATACAAACCTATAGAAAAATAAATGGCCTTGCGATTGGCACCCAAAATTATTTTTAATCTACATCTAAGCAATTATCATCTGGGTTTGAAGCTGGGCAAGAGTGTTAGACCTGTCTGGCCTTTTGCGTAGTCCCTCTAATTTATTATTTATTTTGTCCCCTTTTAGCCCCTCATGCCTTTATTTATTTTTGTGTCCACTAGATTTTTCAAGGTGTTGGTCTAGGGGATAGGTGCTCTTTCGCTCTCATAGTCCTTCACCTCAGGCCTAGAGGCCTTTCCTGTCAGGAATTCCCTTGGAGTCACAAAATGGTGGCTACCAACTGTCACATCTGACAAACCTAGAACCTGTCCCATAGGATAGAGTAGGGCATTCCAGAACCTTCTGGTCCCTTCTGGACTTCTGAGGGTCAGCCTATAAAAGGCGGAATGCTGGTCAGCCATTTTGTCTTACCAGAGAGAGTCAGCTGGAGGACAGGCTGTAGCAGAAGGTGGGGGTAGGATAGTCAAAGGGTTGACCTCCTAGTCTAAGGACGCTGCCTTATTGATTCACCACCCTTCCTCCCTTGGGTTACTTGACTTGTCCCCGCTGCTTGGGATTACTGGAGACCCTGGGCGCCTGACCAACCCCTAGTCTGGAAGTACGGGGGTGTGAGAAGGAGAAGGAGACTGCGGCGCTGTGGAGCGCAGTCCTCTGCCTAGCTGGAAAAGACTGTAGCCAGACTCTGCTGAGGGTTGCTAAGAAGAAGGGGAGTACCATCTAGCCCTTCCAATCGATCCCCCCCTCCTCTGGTAACGTGGGTCTGAACTGTCTTGAGATCTCCAGAGTGATAATCCTGCTCTGGGACGATATTAAGGATAGTGCCCCAGAGCAACTCGACTCCCGAATTTCTCCTTACCCTCGCTTGTGTCAAAATCCTGTGGGTACTGAGGGAAATTATCGTGCCCCTGCCGGGCGCCCCCTGCCTTCACCTCCAGCGGATTCCTGGTTTATGGCAGAGAGGCTCGGAGAAGCCGTCGAGCGGTAGTGTCCTGGTACCGCTTCTGCGTGGAGGAGAGGGAGAAGCGTCTCTCCTTGGTGTCAGCGCAGTGGAGGCGGGTCCGGTGGGAGTGTCCTGAGGCCCGAGGTGAGAGGCGGCGCCAGCGTGGGCGTCCCGCGCATGTCAGGAGGAGTAGTGCTTCCCTCGACCGGCGCGAAGGAGAGGTGAGGAGAAGCACCGCAGGTGTCTGTGGGGAAATCCCCTCGCGGGAGCTCCGCGGGAGGAGCGGCTGACTGGGGACGGGAGCTGAGCCCTTCCCACCCCCGGGAGAACCAACGCCGAGATCCCTGGCACTTGTGGTAAAAGGACTGAACCCTCCCGTTTGCAGGGCCGATTCACTGGCCGGAAGCCAGCCAAAGTAGCGGAATAGGTGAGGAGAGGGAGGGAAAGTAACGGAGGAGATCTGCAATCCTTTTGGGAACTGGTGAGATTGAAGATTCTCCCCCAAAGCTTGGAGTGGGGAGGACTTATAAACAGCGACTAAACTGTCCTCATGTAGTCAGGCCTATAAGGAATTGGGCTAGGTAACAGTCGATGACTAAGAGAGGTTGATTGCATATACTCTGTAAAACCTTGGGAAACAGCTGAAGGTTGAATTAAACTCTTGAAAACTACTGCCAGAAGTATCTGAAGTTGCCAAATAGCCCTGTTTACAGGCAGAAGGAGGAAAGTTAGAGTTGAGAAGCTGTATATGCTAGCCTGTATTTATGAAGGAGCCAAATCTAGAAAATATTCCTTTAAAAGTATAAAACACTTCACAGAAGTCAAGTCTAACAAATTTTGGAGTCTAATGTAATGTGCTGTTGGTGCTGATTAATGATTTAAGTTAGCAAATTTTAAAGTATTATTATTATTTCCATGTCAAACTGTAATGTACTAAGCTGTGAATTCTAAAGACAAGAGAGCAAAGATTATTTTTATAAACAAGCTCATATTTTTCCAAACATTGGTGTAGCGTCCTTTTTGAGTGAAATTGCGTTGATTTACTGCTAGGTGGTTTGCAACCTTTACACATGTGCCTCTAAGTGCTAGTGTCTTACCCTAGGCCAGGCTACCCTAGGTGACCTGACATATTTAGGTTCCAACAAAGAGCAATTTTGACTTTGCTCTGGATTGGCCGTACCATGTTGACAGCCTGTTCGGTTTAGTGCAGCTAGCTCCTCAAGAAATGATTGCTTGATAAAAGGATTCAGGGGCTAATAACTGCATGTATTTGCCATTGTCATATCCCTTTATATTTGGCACAAATATTTTGAAAAAATAATGGGCATCCATCACTGTTAATGGGGTCATAAATGTCTCCCTTTAAGAGGACTTTGTCAAAATAAATAAGGATTGTAGACAATGTTGTGTTGTCTTTGCAATGGTGGAAGCAGAATTGGAATCTAAGGGGCAGTTTACAAGCCCCTTACAACACTTTTACGCTGCAGTTGCGTCACATTTGTGACGCAGCGGCGGCATAAACCATGCGCCACATTGCGACTTATTTACAACGTGACGCATCTAGGCAGATGCGTCACGTTGTAAAGCACTGCTCCGCATGAAATCGGTGTCAGGTTTCATGTGGGCGTTCCGTCACAGTGTGGGCGTTCTGTCGGAGGAAAGCCTCGGAAAAGTGACGCAGTGAAATGTACAAGATTTCAGTCAGTCACTTTTCCGACGCCGCTGCGTCAAAACCTTGCGCCTGCTTGAAGCAGGAGAGAGGCGTGACGCAGCATGTTGGAGATAGGCAGGGTTGGAATTGTGGTAGATTTGCGTTGCACCCGCGACACGACTTTCGCACTGCGCCAACCTTACACCGGCAGATATGTCACGCATCTGCCTATCCATGTGCCAAGACGCATTGTAAATGCGGCGCATTCATGAAGGCGCACGGGTAGTTTTGCGTGATGCATCTTTCTTGCCGCATCCCTGCTGATTTGCAAGGATGCGCCAGAAGTTGCAAATCTGCCCCTAAATGCGTAGCCAGGGTTGACTATAGGGCAGTGCGACTTGTGCAGCCACACTGGGCGCGGAACTCAGGTGGGAGCGCTGTGTTTAACAATAACTTGTGATTTAAAAGCAGCTGATGCAAAGTTCCTTGTATCCAGATCTCAAGCAGAAATAAAAATGTCAAGATGACTCTTGTGATTAATGTTCCTGCTAGAGAGAGAGAGAGAGATCAGAGTTTTGTCTAGTGGCAGTTTTGACTCGTCATAAAGAAGCGCAGAGGGTTAATATACCTGCTGCAAAGCACAGATCTGTATTTTATTTGGATAGCTGAGCGGATTAGTAAAGCCAGCCTTTACCAGCACTTTAAAACAAATTAAATGTTAGGGGATATGGAGGGATGAGGGGCACCTTTGCTGGGTGGTACTAAGAGAACCTGAGAAGGAGGTTATGGTGGGGGGGCGCTAAAAAAGATTGTTGCACCGGGCTCTACCAGAGCTAAAGGCGGCCCTGTCCATAACACTTTAAGGGAGAAATGTATGAGGTAAAGCCTGCTGCACAAGGTGGACTATTTATTTTCATGGGATCATAGCCATCATATCTTCCTTCACACCTAAAGTTTGAAGCCGCTGCCAGTTTTCCAACCTGCCTACACTGAGACATAATTAGCCCACCAAAGGCTGCATAGTGGGTCTATGTATTATGAGACGCCTCCATCAGCCCGTATCGCTGGAGTTTCTAGTCACCTTAGACTTCAATTCAGCATACTGTAGAGTTTTGCCATTTGTTATAAGGGCGGTTGCTTGGTTGGATTTTACAAAATCGATTAAAAAAAAATTGCTAAATTCTGCTCCACCAATTTGACTAGAGCCAAGTATTTCTTAAACCCTTTGGATACTTTGGATGTTGCTGTTGTATCTAGGAAGGAGCCAGGGGGTACAGCATGTGTTTTTTTTACTTTGATAAAACTATCATTTTATAAGACTATCCGTACGATTATTTTACAGTCTGGCAACTATAGATAATACCTAAAATTTAACAGGAACTCAAACATTGCTGAATATGGGCAGGGTGCTGCTTCTGTGTACCCTCCCTAGCCCAACGCACAACCAGTGAAAGCAAGAGTTGGTGTGTGTTAAGGGCTCCTTGATTGTTTTTTAAATGCCTTAGCAATAGCACACACTTGATGAGCTCTGGAATTAAACAAAGACAGCCTAAAATGGGGACACAGAAAGTGCAGCTTTAGCAAAAAAATAAAGTCATTAAAACTACAGTTTTAATAACGTTTCTCTCAAATACACATCAAAACCTAAGTGCACTTATAAATGACCAAAGAAGTAGGTTGCTGACAAATCAGCCCTGGCATTAAGTAGGATCATGTACCATTTTACCAAACCAGTGCCAGGGCCCTCTATGATGGCATTGGATTGTGGCATTAGGTAATATTTAGATCTGACTTTACGAAACGTGCACCATTCATGGCACATCATTGCATATAAATATGCTTGGTGACTGGTTGATGCAGAGAGCTATGCACATATAATATCTGTTGTGTTTTTATTGCCCACATGCTATTTAATAGTTTGATGCCTTTCATTTGTACACCACTGGCAATGGTAAACAAAATGTTTATTTGTACGGACAGCACTTGGATAAATGTATTTCTTGCGATAGGAAAGCGACTCATATGAATCCAAGTGGCACATTTACAAGAAAGTGTCGAAGCGTGTCGTTAAGGCAAGAAGGCTAACAACACGCTTCATCACTTTAGAAATGCAGGCTGAACCATATTTACTAGAATAGGGAGCAGCCCTGAGTTTACCCCTGCTCAGGCACTAACAGCCTGATTCATGTACGGGCCGTTTTGCGTGGCCCTAATAGCGAATCATAGCGACTCGCTATTGAGGACACGCAAAACGGCATTCATGTAGGAATTGCTAAATCAATAGCGATTCCTACATGTTCTCTATTTGCGAGTAGCAATTTGCTACTCGCAAAAAAAGGAATGACTCCCCATTCATTCCTATGGGCCAAAAGGCCCATAGGAATGAATGGGGAGTATCCCTCATTTGCGAGTAGCAATTTGCTACTCGCAAATCAGATAGCGATTTGAAGGGTGCCAGGGGTGTCCAAAGGACACCCTGTAGCACCCCTAAAATGCACATTTGAACAGGTGTTGCGCACACACATGTCCAAAGGACATGTGTGTGTGCAACATGCAACTTAGAAAAATGCTTTTAAAAGCATTTTTCTGAGTTTTTGCTATTTACCGAGAGGTCTGACCTCTCGGTAAATAGCGGCCCAAAAGTGTAAAATCGCAAATTTTTTTTGTGTCATGAATAGCATTAGAGGAATCTCTATTAGAGATTCCTTAAATGCCATTCCTCGCAAATATGCGAATTCTTAAATAGCGATTTTTGCATTTGGGATTGTGAATACCAAATGCAAAAATCGCACTCGCAAAGGGCTAGATTCTCAGAATCTGGCCCTTTTGCGAGCGCTATTAGCTACATGAATCAGGCTGTAAATTTAGCTGCCTTGCACCAGCGCAGGCTGCTTAATGCATCACACATAGAAGGTGCAAAACTGCATTTTTTTAATGATTGTTTATGTGTAGGAAGGGAGACATTCTTGCACATAAACAATCGTTGGCATTTTGCTATTTCTATGTGTGCTGTCCAAGGCAGCACACATGAAAACAGCAAAAAACGAAGAGAAATAAAGCATTTCTCCTTGTTTGCCCTGTTTAAGACCATGTTTACCCTGGCTTAATGTTGGCACTGCCTCCTATTTATGCTGCCCTTGTAAATTGGGGGAGCGTAAAAAACAATGGGTGTTTTGCGGTGGAACGCCCACCACAACATCCATTGCCTGCCCCTTTTACACTAAATGTAGCTTGAAAGGGAGCTTTATTTACAAGACAGCGTTAAGCCACGGCTTAACACAGTCTTATAAATAAGGAATAAATGTAAATGTAAATGTAAATTGATACTTGTATAGCGCACTACTCACCCGCAAGGGTCTCAAGGCGCTTGTACAAATACCGCTGTGGAACCCATCCTGGCTTTCCCTGTGAGGTGTCCACTCCTGGGCACCCCCAAGGTGGAGGCCTGGCATCCTTAGCGTTGTGGGGGCCGTTGTGGAGATTAAGCAAGCTATTGCCCAGAGTTGCAGAGTGGGACTCCATGATTGGAATAGGCACTGAGGCGAGAATGATCAGGTCCGTGGAATCTTGAGCCCAAGACCCGCCGAGGCGGGGAATTGAACCCTGGTCCCGGGCTAGACCTCTGCAGAAGGGTCTGCCGCTCTAACCATTGAGCCACACTTCTCCACATGGAAAAGCTCCAATCGCCATCATAACGTCACTAAAAGTGACGTTGTGGTGAAGACAGGGGCTTGTAAATATGCCCCTAAGTTTGCCAATGTTAGCACATTGGTTTGAAAGCATGGCCCTAGGTGTGTTAAAAGTGAACAAGTGAATAATTGAGATGAAGCAAATGTCAGCTTGCAAAATATACAGATGCTGATAGCTGCGCATGGTAAAGCAATTAAAAAATAACTTGAGTAGCGGTTGGCGTCCTTGTTACCAAATGGCAAAATATTTTTTGCGTGAAAGCAGAGGTGCGAAATAAAACATCATACGCATGAAATGTATATTTAGCAGATTAAAAGAAAACACGCTGGTTGATGTCTAGATTTCTCATTAATCGTTTTTAAAAGTGCCCATCTAAATTGGTTAGTGTAGAAATCGAAAAAGAAAATATTTAGCTTGCTTGCTCTGTTTCCTAGATCACCCTCCTATTCACCCAGTGCTGTCATGATGCAAATTCCTATAGTTTGAGAGCTGAACTCTTGATTTAATACGAAATGTCTATTTTTTGGTTATTTGTGTATTTGTAGAGCACACTATCAGGGATGGTTGGAGTCTTGGCAGATGTAGAAACCTGTCCAGTAGAGGCCAGACGTATTTAAGGGGAAAAGAAGAGGCTGGAGGGCTGAGAATGACCATGAAACACAGAATAGAGGATTACCAATACAAGACACTCTGCATCTTCTTGGAACTCATTGCCACCACAGTGAGACTGCTAAAATGAGGAATTTGCTGGTCCGTACTGGGGAACCAGAAGCAGCCCTATGAAAACATGTTCAAGCCAGCCCTTCTCCCTTCATCACTTCGTGCATTCACTCTTTTTCCATCCATACTTTCGCTCCACTTTTTGATTCTCTCTGTGATCTTTTTCTCACTCTATCATTACCTTCCCACTCACTATTGAAGCCCCACACCCCTATGCCTACTGAAATTAACCTAGGGGGGTTAGGGGAAAGGTCAGTTGTGTACTCTTGCTTGCTCCTTCACAACCTGGCACCAATGTTGAGCTACTGATCATCCCTCGGTATTGGGGAGGATCATTGACTTCACAAGGTCTCTTCCTCATTCCCTCTTTCTTGTTACCTGCTTTCCACTCCTGTCAAGCCTAGCGCCTTGAGATGGCCTTAGCATCTAGATAGGATTAGATAAACAAGTAACCAACATAACACGCCTCTCAGACTTTGTGCACGGGCGAGTGCATGCAAGGTGCTTTATGTATGAGGGCCAGTAGGTCAGTGTACGTGGGTACATGTTTATCCACTGTCTATGTGCCTGGGAGGCATTAAGCGTGTTGCTCTGTGTGTGCATGGATACCTACTGTTATGTTGCTCTGTCTGCATTTGCACATGTATGTATCATCTATATAAACTTGTGGACCAATTTTGTGTGAGTGTCTTCATTTTAGCATGCTTGACACTCAGTAGCGGCTGGCAGGGAATGGCATTGGAGGGGCTGGTGGTGGAGAAAATAAAAAAAAAGAATTAAAAACACACCACTTATGTTTTCACCGGCCGCAGCCTCTCCTTGTTTTGTTCAGCTACTATCTTCCTGCAGTCCTAGCAGCAGAAAGCACCCGGGTCCTGAACTTCCCTGAGCTAATCACAATGCTACAATGCAGCGTTTTGATTGGTCTGAGCACCATGGTTCGGTGCTCATACAGGGACAGGAAGGCTTTGCATGTTCCTCACCAGGCTGTGTAATGCAGGCTGGTGGGGAACATGCAAAGTGTACATGACTGTTTGGTCGACCCAATGGATGTTGCTGTGGGCGTTCCAAAGCAACACCCATTGCTTTTGAAGCTATCCCACACTTACAAGGAGGTGTAAATCTGAGGCAGCGTCAAAAACTAACGCCATGCAAGAGCAGGTGTAAGAATGGCAAAACAAAAAGAAATACTTTTATTTCTCCTCGTTTTTGCTTTTTCTATGTGTGCTGCATTCTGCAGCACACATAGAAAGGGCAAAATGCATGAATTATTGTTTATGTGCAGGAAGGTCAACCTTCCTGCACATGAACAATCATTTAATAATGACGATTTGATACTTCAATGTGTGCTGCATTCCTCAGCACAAATAGAAGTAACAAATCACCATTAGTAATTCTTTATGAGCAAGAAGGGACACCTTCCTGCACGTAAACAATCATTCCCTGCAACCAAGTCAGGACTGGGAACACTAAGCAGTCCTGGCAAATTTGTCAGACCAGCCCCAGAGAGTGGTGGGGGCGGGGGATGCAAGATTGAAGCACTGCTGCTTTTGTTACCTAGGTCCGATATTGCAGCACGGCCAGTCAGGCCCTGCCTGCAATCCAGGCACGAATGCACCATGGTGCAAGGGTGCCTGCATTGGTGCTAGGACCCTTCATCTGCCGACACTGCAGCCACTCCTTCACTTTCGCTAAGACACAGGACCCACCTCCACCCTCCAGCAACATCTCCCTCGCACCCCAATCCATGCCGGAGAAATCTGCATCCTCCTCAACAGCGCCTCTCTTGACGTCGCCTTCATCACCAAAACCTGGATGAACGCTGTCTCGGGATCAGACATTGAAATCGCCATCCCTGAAGGATACAAAATCACCCAGAAGGACAGCCTCAACCGCCCCGGGGGATACATCGCCATCGCCCACAAGGCCAGCCTTCGCCTGAACACCTACACTGAAGGGCCCTCAGATCTGATGGAACACCTCCACTTTAAGATACAGACAACCCGTCCACCACCCTCCGAAGCAGCCTTGTCTACAGACCCCCCAGAACCTGTGCACCTTTTTCCGACTCCATCACCAGCATCATCACCCTGCACGCTATCACCTCCATCGACTACGCCCTGCGGGGAGACCTCAACTTTCACCTCAACAACTGCCAAGACCCTAACTCCACCTCCCTCCTGGACAACCTCCACAAGATCAGAGTCAAACAGTACCAGAACCAACGCACTTAGCAGGACACACCCTCACCCCGTCTTCACAGCAGGGAACTCCATCACTTTCAGCCACACCTCTGAACTCCATGGACAGACCACCGCTACTTACACTTCAACTTCAAAAGTAACATCTCCAGCAGGCGTCCACTCCAGCTCCAAAGCAGAAATTGGACCAGGATCTCCAATGACCATCTCACCACCACCCTCAGCAACTCCACTCCCACCGCTAAGACGATAACCCTACCAGCGCTGCCCACACCCTAAACAGCTAGATCACTGACTGCGCCAACTCCATCGCCTCCCTCAAGAAAGCTTCCAACTCTCACGCCAAGAAAGCCCGCTGGTTCTCCATCGAACTTCAGGAATCTGGACACACCTGCAGACACCTCGAAAAGCTATGGAGGAACTCCAAACCCCCGCAGACCTCGACAACTTCAAAACAGCCACCACGCTCACCAGAAACTCATCAGATACTCAAGGAAGAAAGCACTCCAGGACATAATCTCCACCCACACAGATGACAGCAAGGAACTCTTCAGCATCATCAAAAAGTTTGCCCAACCCAACAGTGAGATGACCGACATCCCACCCTCCCAGGACCTCTGTGACAGACCCAGCACATTCTTACACCACAAAATCAAGATAATGTATGACAACTTCAATGATAACAACCTCCAAGAGGAACCCTCTCACACCGTTCCCAGCCCCACCCAGCCGACACTGGACAGCTGGACCGCCTTCAGCATCATAGACACCCTAAAAATCATGAAATCCACCCACTCCAGGGCCCCTATGGGCCCCTTCCCACACCACATCTACCACCAAGCCGCATACATCATCGCCCGAGCTTCAGCGATTCATCAACCACTCCTTAGAGGCAGCCTCCTTCCCCAATGACTAGAAACATGCCAAGATCAACCCCCTCCTGAAAAAACCCTCAGCGGACCCCACCAACCTTATCAACTTCAGACCGATCTCCTTGTTCCTGTACCTGGCAAAAGTTGTGGAAAAAGCTGGCAACAGTCAACTCTCTGCCTTCATAGAAGAAAACAACATCCTCAACTCCTCCCAGTCAGGCTTAAGGAAGAACCATATCCCGAAACCGCCCTTTTCACCGCAACAGACAACATCCGCTCCCTCTTCGACAGAGGAGAGACTGTGGCCCTCATCCTCCTGGACTTTTCCGCTGCCTTCAATACAGTCTCTCATCACACCATAGCCCGCAGACTCCACGACGTGGGAATCTGGAACAAGGCCCTCGACTGGTTCCGCTCCTTCCTCTCCGGCAGAAAGAATGGGTCAGACTCCCCTCTTTCCTCTCGGAACCCACACCAACCACCTGCAACCTGCGGAGTCCCCCAAGGTTCCTCAATCAGCCCAACCCTATTCAACATCTACATTGCCCCGCTCGCATCCATCATCAGATCACATGGACTCAACATCGTAGCGTACGCAGATGACACCCAACTCATCATCTCCCTGTCCAACGAACCCAAACTCTCTAAACAGAACTTTCAAGACAGAATGGAAGCAGTTGCCTGATGGATGAAGAACAGCTAGCTACGGCTCAACATGGACAAAACCGAGGTGCTCATCATGAGCCCACACCCCGACGCCTGGAACGAAACCTAGTGGCCCCCAGCTGTCGGTAACCCTCCCTCCCCTACGGAGCATGCACACAACCTTGGAATCATCCTGGACTCTGAACTCAAAATGGACCACCAGATCAACCGCATCACTTCCTCCTGCTACCACACCCCCGCCTACTCCGAAAGACCTTCAACTGGATGATTCCCATCGAACACCGAGAAACCGTCACCCACGCCCTCATCAGCAGCAGACTGTACTACGGCAATGCACTGCATGCCAGAATCAACAAGAACCTCACCGCAAACTCTAGAACATACAGAACAACGCCACCAGACTAGTCTACCACGCCACTGTCACATCAGCCAACACCTTCGGACACTACACTGGCTCCCCGTTGAGAAGAGAATCACCTTCAAACTACTCACCCACACCCACAAAGCCCTCCACAACACTAGGCCCACCTACATGAACCACCACCTCACTTTCCACACACCCCAAAGGTCCCTTCGCTTGGCCCAGCTCTCCCTTGCAACAGTACCATGCATCAAGACCAGATCAGGAGGATGCTCCTTCTCCAACCTCGCTTGGACCTCCATGCCTCTCCACCTATGACAGACACCATCGCTCCCCAAATTCTTGAAGGACCTCAAGATCTGGCTCTTCGACGGAGCTCCATGATCTTCCTTGAGACCCCTTTGGGTGAGTAGCTGCGCTTTATAAACCGTGGTTGGTTAAATTTAGTGCCAACGCTAGGGAAAACACAGGGGTGCGACATTTTTTTGTGAATGCAGTGTATCTCTGCATTTTGAAAATGTCGGAGCGCGACGCTGCCGAATTGGGCATAGCTCTATGCTCCAACATTTTCTTGTAAATATACCACCCAATTTCATTTTATATGCATTTCCTTAAAACCTGCCATGGAACCAAGGCCTAGGTGGAACACCTGTTCATTACACTGAAGTCAAACCTAACAGCTTTGTCAATGTTTGTTTTCCATTGTGGATAAGTCCATGTGATGACAAATAAGTAAGAGCAGGAATTCCACGGGGTTTACTTAGGGTTTTAGAAATCACAGGGAATATGTAATGCTAATAATCAGGACACAAGTCGGGGATACCCGCAGGTAGATGGTGTCCACCCATTACTTTAACAGGGTAAACACCGTGCACCCTGCTCAGAAGCTGGGTCCCACTCAAATATGCTGAAGTTGTCCTGTCTCATTTTTAGACACTGGACACGTTCAGCAGTGCCTGCACGTTGTCTTCTTTCCATTCCCAGCAGCAACTTGCAGGCATGGAGTTTTTTGGGGGGTTTTCTCCTCCAGCTGGGCAAAAGATAAAGGCTGAAGTTAAGGGGAAACGCCTCCTTTTGTTCCAATATGATCCTGGCTAAGGCGCTGTCTGTACCCTAACACTTAGATGCAAACGCAATGGAGAGGAAAAAAGACATACAGCTTGTTCTCATTTCCCAAATACTTAAGAGAGGCATGCTTTTGACTTTTTCAGTCTCTGTATATAAGAAATATGCATGCACTGTAAGAATGTCAGATGTGTTGGTCTGTCCCAGTATTTATTCAAATAACAATTAAAATATCACTATTTTATTCTTTTATAGATCCACTCATCCCAATGCAGGGTGTCTGAGCAGTTTGCATAAATATACACATTATGCACTGACAATAAATCATGTAGGTGCTTAAATCAATGTACAAGATTTGTTACATAAGACAGTGAAGGTTACAAGGTGTAGGAGTCACATGTCCATATCTCATTGTATTACAGTAGAAAGATTACAATTTGTGAGTTTCAAGTAACAATCTCTGTGTTAAAAGCAGCAACCCAATTACCTATCTACATAAAATAGAAATCTTGCATCTGTGTGGTACATAATGTACTTTGCCAGAGACACATTAACCTTCTATTATTCTTTGATTCAAATCTGGGACTAAACAAAAAACAGGTCTTGCCAGCAAAAGCGTTAACCTCCAGTGTTATTTTACAGTAATTATTATTCCCTGAGATTTACTGGTCACACAAATATCTCTGCAGCAGGTGCTTAACCTCAGAAGATATTTTAAAATTCAGGCTTTGCAAATAATTAAGCAGAACAGATCTACTGTCATGCTTCCCCTTGATGCCAATTCCTTTGTGGCAAAGTTTTGAAAAGAAAACAAAATGCATTAGTTGAGGCCCAGATTTTGCTTCGGAGTTGCACAACTTTTTTTGCACAACCCTTATGCAAAATCTCTTTTGTTAAATCTCGAAATGCGCTTAAATATACTCATGATAGACCTGCTAAACGCATGTGCGAGGTATTAATATCTGATGTCACGAATTGTGATGTCACGAATTGTGATTTCACGTGCCATGACGAATCTTGCACACTGCTAACTTGGTTAACTCCCCACTACTTTTTTAGGACATGTGCCACGCTAATAATAATACTTATTATTACAATATAGGATTTTTCTTGCACACTTAGGGTCATATTTACAATGCTCTACGGTACATTTACTCCACCGGAGCATTACTTTTGTGATGCTCCGGGGGCACAGTGTGCCAGCCCCTATTTACAAGGCCACGTAAAGCCACCCTGCGTGACTTTCATCGCCTTGTAAATATGTACCCCTTTTATGCATTACTCTAAGTAAAAGGGGTGCTGCTGTGGGTGTTCCCCCCCCCAACACCCATGGAATCTGACGCAATGCCAGATTTACAAGGTTTCATAAACTTGAGACTGTGTCAGATTCCAACGCCTCCACAGGGGATGTGTTAAAGTGGTGTAACGAGGAGAATGACCTTTATTTCTCCTAGCTTTTTGCTCTTACAATTACAATTACAATACAAATACATAGAAGGAGGAAAACACCATCAATTATTGTTTTTGTGCAGGGAGGTGTCCCTTGCTGCTCAAAGACAATCATCCTTGCAATGCAGGCACTTTTGCACCATGGTGCAAGGGTGCATGCGTTGACACTAGGCAACCAATTGCGCGCCAGTGCATAAGAAAACAGAGGGATGCGTCGTATTGCTGTAAATGTGACACATTCCTGCACTTTTCTAATGACGCAGCTCCACGCAGCAAGATAGCCTGCAACACCGCTCTACAACATCTTCTATTAAATATGCCCCTTAGTCCACTAATTTTGCTACGTCAAAGCATGGAAATAACAGATATTACTATCACCCATTTTATGGGACTAATATGAATGCCAGAGCTGGCAGGAATCGAACTTGTTACCAACAGATAAATGGCAGATGTCAGCAGCGAGCGCTTAAATCTCGACAGGCCCTCCCAAACGTATGACCTGCTAGAGGCATGTCCGTGCGTTGTAGCTAATAGTTCTTTTTAGAAATAATGAAGCTTGAGAGTGGATAAGACAAAAAATTAACCTCGATTTCAAACTGTCAAGTATTGAACAAACGAAGCTTTTCAAGATCACCTGCACGCCAGTCACTTCTAATATGCTATGGTTGCATAGCCCTGCACGTGCAGATGCGGCTATGTTATTGCATTCCTGTACATTTAATGTTGCATATGTACCGCCTATGGCCCTGGGAAATTTGGCATACAGCACTACTAACGGGTTTTCTCCGTTTTAGCACAAAGACTGTTATAGGATTATCGAATATTTGCTTAATCCTGATTATTAAATATGCTATTCTTTCTTAAAAGAGCGAAAAGACTAACGTCCTGGACAATCAGCCTATATTTCCCGGTTTATTTGCCCTTGCTCGCCCTGACGTTTTGAGCCAAGGAATACTCCAGACTATAAGGAAGTGTTCATACAATATTTGCAGTACCTACATATGGATCAACACCGCCATCTTGTGTCAAAGTCTTCGAATAGCAATTAAACATGTCACATAGACTTTCAGTCCATACATGACAATGAACAAACAAAAAACTAAATTCGAGAAATGCGTCGCCTTTTCAAAGTTTGTCCTCAAACAGTCCAAAGACAGTCATTAAAGCATCTTTATCATCAAAATGCAAGAAATAGAAAAAAAAGACCGAATTGTTTTTTGGGGAAAAATGAGTTGCCAAGTGGTCTTGCATCATCTTCTTTTATTTTATTTTTTATTTATTAATTTAATGCGATTTTCTATAGCGCGAACATTACTCGAAGGTTTCAGAGCGCTTTACAAAAGAACCAGTTGCGATACATCAGGATTTAGGATTACATGAGTTACATAAAAGATAAAAACAGGGAAAACAATTGCAAATGTACAAGTTGTAAAGTCACACAGGGAAGAGATACAAATAGAAAAAATTGCAAATGTACAAGTTGTAAAGTCACTCAAGGAAGAGATACAAATGGATAAACTCTAAGAATCACATAGGAATGGTAGTGAGTACAATGGTCTACTACATACACTAATGGTTAGAGTTATCTCTATATACATATACATACAAATAGTAGATTTTCTCAGGATTCCATTTTACCAGCGATTCGGCTTGGACAAGTATAGATCACATATTTACTGAGTGAAAAGAGAAATAAAATTAAAATAAAAAGGGGTAGAGAGCGGTATGTGGGGGAGAAGAGTTGGAGGCTGAGATTGGTGAGAGGAGAAAGGGGAACCTGAGGGGGAGAAAGAGATAAGGCAGTCCAGCAAAAGAGAAATGACCGAAGGTCAGCAGGATGGAATCCAAGGGACCAAAGGAAAGGACAAGAATCAGCAAAATGGTGGACCCGGGTTGTGGGCATCGATGGAAACCATCTCAACATGGCAAGATGCACCCAGGGCAAGAGCGACAACAGGAGAGGGTCCCAAAATGGCGGGGCGCACACGAGTTCCAGTCCAAAAGTTACGAGGGACAAGTCCAAAGAAAACCAGGGAGCCAACCCAACTGAGGAAGAACAAGAGCGGAAAAGGAGCCAGACAGTCAAAAGGAGGAGCATCTTCAGTATTTGCAGTTCCTTTCACCACTGCTGCACACACATGATCCCTGGTCTAAATGCTCCCATGCTCCTTTACTGGGCACCACTGTCCACCTGTGCCATTAGCTGGAGGGGTGTTAAAACAAGTCCCCTGGTCTCCACCCAGCTTTCATGCTCGATAAAAAGCTGATGTCTATCTTGGCTCTCCCAGGGGGGCGTTAGTGGCTTCGTCATATGTAGGGGGTGAGAGCTGTAATTAAAATCCTCTCCCGGTTGTGTAACCTGTCCCGCCCGTCCTCTGTGGCCACGGGCCCCCATCCACACACTGCGGTCGGGCCACACAGGCGGATGTAGGCTGCAGATCCGGCGATCACGGGCTGCACCAGCTTTGGGCGCCCGCCGGGGCCCTCACAGGCTGCGCCGACTGGCGGAGTGGGCCTCACTCGAACCAGCTCGCGCAACTTTTGCGCCATACAGGTATGTCAGAAATACTGCTGTAACTGTAAATCCTTGCGACATGATGCATCATACAGTAAATATGACGCATCAGGTATGTCGCAAAAAGTGCGCACTGAGAAGTGACGCATTGCTGCTTTCACGCAGCGATGCATCATTTCTCATAAATGAGGCCCTTGATCTCCCCGTGCCTACCAAAAAAAATAATGTGTCCTTGTGTAACGTAACCGGTGCTCATGTAAAGCGCTCCAATACCTTCGGGTCGAGTTCGTGCTATATAAATCTGCAAAAAAAAAAAAAAGGGTGTCCGTCTGTGTATTAAAGAGGCATTTAAGGAAATAATGTTTCTAAAATTGAGTGCTCCGAGATTTGGCTTGGTATGTCTGAAGAAAGTGGGTCGATTTCAGCAAAAATGTGCACATCCTCGCTTTTGAACTTCTGGATCACTTCATCCGGTCATTTTCACATTTGTATTGGGAAGGTTAAAATATAGGACAGGTGCGTTTAATAGCAGCAGCACAGCAATGTGCTACACTGCAATTGTTATTTATACAGTGCATATGCCGGACAGCAAGCATTGTTCCACGGCACGTGAGGAAGGGTAAAAAATTAAACAATATGGAAGCATCATACTTTTGGTATGTGCTTAAAATGCAATACATAAATAAAAAGGAAAAAAAATTGCTGGCTTAGAGAGATCTCTAATCTTGCTCCTGGATATAAGTGTAAAAAGCGTTAAAAAAAAAAGATAAGAAAACAGAGTAGGGATACCCTGTCACCCTGAGCCCTGGATCAAAAACAATGTTTCAGAAAATTTAACAGGACTTTTGTGGTGGAAATTAGAAAAAGAAAAATGTGGCCTTATGCTCTTTAAAAAACACAAATACCCCAAGGTGAGCCAGAGCCCGGTGGTCGGCACAATATATTTTATAAAGGAGGGTGTGTGCAGCACCCCTCCTTGGGCCACTTTGAGGACCCCAGGGACCTTGTCATCTATGGCTGATGTGTTATTTAATGGGATGGGGGTGCGCAGCCCCCTCCCCGAACCACCTTCAGGCACTGGGGTCTCCATCAACCGGAGCTGAGTTACAAATTGGGAGGGGGACCCCATTCCCAGACCCGGTTCTTGGACAGCGTCACAGGGATCCTTAACCCCCAGGACACATGGTTTAATGTGTTTCCACCCCAAATATGGTAGCGGATGAAGAAAATGAGCTTAAAACAATGATTCCAACACCACAGCTCAACAAAAGTAGATTCCTTAAAACAATGAATCCTAAAAATACGAGTACACAGATCGGTATTCACAACACTACCTTTTGTGTAGTGGTCCCCTGGTAACTTGGTTCCAAATTGACAGACTGTTTAAAGTGTGATGATTATAGGAGACTCCTGAGCCATATTACAGAGGGGGTACAATCGGCATGTGCGCCAGCGATGCAATTTGGTATTACAGAAGGGACCGCAGATACTTGTACGATCCCTTCTGCAATATAGATAGTGCTTGTGCACATATAGTGCCAGCACTATCATTAGATGGTGCTCCCGCATTTGCATGAGGTTGTGGTGTTTCACCAATCCATCCAAAGGGAACAAGATCAGATTATGCACGATCTCTACCTGTGACTACAAAAACTTGGTGCACCTACTGTAATGACCCGTTTTGGCCTAGTTTTCGATGGGAAACCTAACGCAAGATCAGAGTTAGGATTACTGAACATAAAAGCAAAATACACACCAAGAATAACAAATCCTTAGTGACAGTCCATTTCAATTCACAGGGTTATAACATAAGCCAACTTGGTTGCACAGTATTAGAAACAATCACCACAAAAGAAGGAATTGACAACAAAAAAGATTTACTAAGAAGAGACATTTATTGGATAAAGGGACTGAACACTCTAGCTCCCAATGGATTGAATGAGCGTATGGAATTCAGTTGCTTTTTGTAATCTCTAGTTTCAAATATGTGAATCACTGTCTAATTCCATGATTATGTTCTTTTTGTCCCCATGATTTATTTTCATCTTTGACACACCTGAAAACATCATGCGTAACCTTTATATATTTTATGTTATCAAAATGATGTACAGTACACTATTCAATCTCGCTTTGTCACTTTAATTCATGTCAACTGCCAGTTCCTGGAGGCTAGTACAGTAGATTGAGTATTTGTTTCGCTACATCAGATACTAACATATCATTGGTTTACTTTAGTTTTCCAAATGTTGCCTGATTCTCGTTCTTTCAGCGAGTAAATGTTGTTTTTCAGGGAAAGCCCCAATACGTGATGTTGCAATTTTCATAATTTCTTATCATTGATTTTGTTTGCCCGTTTGGGGACTAGCACTAAGCGCAGTGATACTGAATTGTTGCTCTAGTTTCTTTAGTGTAATTAAACATTGGATCATTCGATTTTGTTTGCCAGTTTGGGGACTAGCAGCAAGCGCAGTGATACCAATACGATTTGGCATTGAGTTATACAGGAGTCACATAAGCCTGGGGTTTTCTGGGTTTCTAATATTTAGATTGGGAGCCCACATTTTTTCAGAATACAGAGGTTTACAACGCCGAATGGAGAGTTCGAACTGTTACAACATGGTTACCATCTGTCAATACAGTTTTGCATAGTTTCCAAAAGGGGGACATATGGAGAGATTCTATTAACTGTTCCAACATGGCGGAAATCTAGTAATTTAATAGTTCATAGTCAGGCAACCATCTAACTGCAAAAGCACCTTTGGGTTTGTGTAGTTTTGAATATTGCGGCCATTTGTAGAGATATATTTACTGTTCCGAGGTTTTGACACTACACGGATGCAATACTGCAATATTTGTTGGTGGTTTCATTAAAAGACCCAGTAATGCAATTGGATGAATTCCGCTGCAACCATAACAGTTTACATTGGGTGGCCTTTAAGCATATACCTTTTGGATTGGTTACACTCTTGATTAGCTCCCGATGCAAGCCTTGTTTATCCAACCTGACGACAATCTCTTGATACCGGAAGAGATATTCATCACTTTCCATTTATTTAGTTTATCTTGTTGTCCATTTGGCAAACCATTCTTGGTTTTTGATACTTAACCTTGAAGACAGTTGTTAAGTTGATGAGAACTGACTTTTACTGGGTCATTATTTGGCCCTGTATCATTATATCACATTGATTGGTTTATATTGTTTGTCAAATCGATGGACACGTGTAGTAACAAGGTCCACACCTGTAGAGGATCTTCAGATGTTTATTTGTAGTTAGTTACAAGTCATGAAGTTAAGTCCCATGCAAAATCCCACCACGAGCAGCCAGCATGCTGCTCAGCCCTTCTCAACTGACATTTCTGACTCCAAACATTCTATATCACATCATTCATGGAACATTCCACTGGCAGAGCATAAGGTGACATGAAAACATTAAAGCCAAGATACTACATATCGCCTTTCCTTCTATATAAAAAAACAATAATGAAAGTAAACAGAAGAAAACCAAGATAGAGAAAAAACAAAGAGTAAATCAGAAACATCGCAAACCAATGAGAGAAGAGAGCAACAAAGAGAGAACACAAAGATATTTATGTAAGAAAGACAGAGAAGCAACGGGGGAGGCAACATGAGAGAAAACAGATAAAGATAAGCCATCCTCCCTCCTAACTTAACAGAAACAAAAAGAGACAGCACCAATTACCTCCTCAAGAGATACTTGCTGGCCAGGCAGGCATAAAAGGAGACAAGCCATAGTACAACACAATGACCACAGAACAACGACCAGGCACTAACAAAGAGAAGAAGAAGAGAAAACCTCAAACGGACAACAAAAACGTATAACGGTGAAAGAAAGACAGAGGAAAACTAACAACAAGAATATAAATCAGAATCCACAGATACACCAATAAAGGATATCAGGAGGAAAACTGAAGTGTAAAAGGAAAATGTGAGAGAAATTGAAAATACAATAACTCAACCTTCCCGTTAAAATAGGAATTTCAATATGATAAAAACATGACATTGCATTCCAAACTGGAAAACGCAAACAGACAACAAACTTGAGGGAACACTAATTAGTATTCAGACCAAAGAAATACACCCTGTGTGAGGATATTGTACTAAACATATGTGGTGAAGGGGTGCACACTGTGCATGTAGTGACGAGAAAACCCATATGATACACCACATAAATTGTCTGTGCAAGTACAACCTCCAGTAGAGGTTCAAATGTTGTGTACTGTTGTGAAGGAACTCGTCACCAATCAAATGTAGTAACGAGGTCCACACCTGTAGAGGATCTTCATATGTTTATTTGTAGTTAGTTACAAGTCATGAAGTTAAGTCCAATACAAAACCCCACCAGGAGCAGCCAGCATGCTGCTCAGCCTTTCTCAACTGACATTTCTGACTCCCAACATTCTGTATCACATCATTCAGGGAACATTCCACTGGCAGAGCATAAGGTGACATGAAAACATTAAAGCCAAGATACTACAACACTGTCATGCACCGGCACAGTATTCAACCCACATTTTCTCATGTGGACCAAACACACATTTTAAGCACAAGACTGAAGATATGATTTGATTTTTTTGTTTTGAGCACCATATTCTGAGAAGTGTGTACTTTGGGTGTTTAATGCAGCAACAATCATGGCAATATGGTAATAATTATGTCAACATTTAAGTGAGATGAGTTTTCGTTCCGATAATGTCGATCTTTGTACTGTTGATGGCAAAATTGCATATTTAAATTCTTTTTAGAATATCCGTCCCTGTATGAAGGGCTTGGTGGCCCGAAATGCATTGGGGTTTGTGCCATACCAGAGGATGACACATTATAGTGTCAAATAAACACAACGGCAACAGAAGAAATAAACCAAGCAATCAATTTTTGGGGAGTTTTATTTCCTTGAGAATTACAATTTGTGGTTTATGAATTTACACTGAAAAGCTGTAATAACATCTCTGGTGAAACACTGATCAATTCCTCCCATCGAGGAACCTTTGGAGTGCAGGAAGGGGACGCTGTTCCCAGATAGGAACATCACTACATGTTTATGGGGCATATTACCAAGAATAAGCGATAATTATCGCTAAGCTTGGTTAGCGGCTATAATTGTATCGCCGTGCTTTGCCTATTTTTATCGCTTAGAAGCCTTGCTATTATCAAGGTCTAAACGATAAAAATCGGCCGAAATGCATGAATATCGCTGAAAAGTTCGCGATATTCATGCATTATCGAGCTAATGCTCTTAGCCATGTTATCCACCTACCATTGGATAACATTGCTAAGAACTGCTCTGGGCAGGCGTTAGCTTTTGGAGTTATTCGCGCTTAGCGCGAATATTTCCAAAAGTAGGTAATAGGAGATAGCGATGTTAGCGACTGTTTCCAGGCGCTAACATCTTGGCACGCCCACTTTGCATGTCATTAGCGATAAATATTGCTGACATGCAAAGTGGGCCCCAAGATGATCGCTATCTCCTACTAGCTGTCGTTAACTGGTGTTAGCGACAGTTAGGTAATAGGGCGATAAAATTATCGCCGCTTTAGCGGGATAAATTCCCGCTAAAGCGGCGATAAGGCCCTTGGTAATATGCCCCTGTGTCTCTCTACACCCAGGATCGGGAGGTGATACCCACCAGCATGCAGCGAACTTAATCAACCATTGGGCACATATTGATAAAGACAGGAGTGCATTGTCATCCATTATATGTCCTTGTCCTCTGTTTTCACATCAGAGAAGACTTTAAATCTAAGTAAATATGAAATTTAGAATACTTTAAGTTAAAATTGTAATTACCATCCATATATGATTTTAAACAAAGACAAGATGGTTTCTTTTTTAATGTAACTTTTAAGACTTTTTATTTTTATTATATTGTGCAGCATGATACACTAATGCATCAGCTGTTAATCAGGCTCTAAATTGCTCTAAACCCAAAGGAATAAGAGTCCTTGACGACAAGAAGTGAAACTACTTCAAATCCTCAATGGAGGCTCCTAAATGATAATTATACAAGAGCAGTGTTTGTAAAAGCGTTCACAGCTAAGCCTAATTGTTCTATAACAAAGTAACCCATGTAACACGAGTGCAGAGTAATTAACTATGAGCCACATAACCACTGTCGCTAAATTACACAAGCAATCAGTACAATCAGGTAATAAGTGATAAAACAGAATAATATGTGTAATTGTCAAACTGCTGCTGGACCAGGTTGGACAACCAGTACGTTTGGGCAGTGGCCATGTTTATTTAGTTATTTATTTATTTTAAGTTTACAAGTGTAAATTTAAAGCCCAGAATTACAAAGTTCTTTTCTGTAAATGTAAGCCAGGAATGAGGCACACTTCCATAGAGAAATTTATCAGTGAACAAGGTGCTATGCTCTTAATCGTTTAAAATATTCCGAGAAAGGATTTGCAAATTAATGTGAATTAATGTTCAGATGAAATGAAAGGTTTGATTATACAGGTACTGGTCCGATAACAATACTAGAAAACAAACAGTAGTAATTTTGTGAATGAGTAATAGACTGTCCCAAAGCTTGCTATACATGACTTGTAACCTCTGCACTTTACGCCACCTTGTAGTAGCCTTTTGTCTTGCTTTGCATATTTTCTGAGGCAAAGTCGTGATAAAAATGCAATCAACTGTTTGAAAAAAAAAGGGATTTTTTTAAGTGAAAAAGATGTTTTTTTTAACTGCAAATTGGCTAAATATTGACACAACCATGCACAGAGAAATAGTGACACAAGAGTGGAGTGGGAATTAGGATGGGAATGTTGAACTCAAGATTTCTATCTGTCCTAGTTTAAACCAGATTATTGCCTACTCAAACTGTATTCTACTGCTGCTGGAGTCTGAGGCCTTCAGAACAGGCAAGGGTCACTATGAGCTCTTCTTAAAATAACTTAGAGGCATATTATCAAGAACGGTGTTAAAATTATCACTGCTTTAGCGGCAGGAAACGGCTGCTAAAGCGGCAATAAGGGGCTTGATAATATGCAGTAGAGAATTCCAATAGAAGCCCATGTTCACACCAGAACATGGGCTTCTATGGGAATTCACAAGGGCATATTATCAAGCCCATTATCTCCGCATTAGCAGCAGTTTCCTGCCACTAAAACTGCGATAATTGTAACACTGTTTCTTGATAATATGCCCCTTAGTCACTTCAAGTACTGCCCAGCTAATATCAGGAGGCTGCCCATAACGTCAGCACGTCATTTCTGCGAGCTGTCAATCATTACTAACCAATGTGCTGTAAAAGGATTGGTCATGTCCTCAGGTAACACTGTCTTGTCATATGTGTACTTGTGTTGTGAGGCTTCATGATACTGTAACATTCTTGAAATGTGGTTTTGCAATCCATAGATTTATGAGGCCTACAGCCTCGCAGCTGAGTCTCTCCAAAAATAATTCTCCTTTCAAGTGCATAGAAAGAGACAAACCGATACTTTACAAGCATTGTGAAATAAAGAGCTACACGAAGTTCCAGCTTTTGGAAGGTGGCACTCTGAATCTTAGTTTTTGGAAGAAATATGGGTTAAGGAATAAACTCTAGAATGTGAAGAGAACTGGGAGAACTTGACTGGAAATGTAATTTTGCAAAGTTAAAGGTTTCGTGCTTTATTCTGTGCACACTTGAAATACACAAAAAAGGCCAGGCCAGTGTCTAGGGATGAATCTAGTTACATTATAAAGATGCTCCAACATGGGAAACCTCTGACTTGCATGTCATTGCGGCCCTCCCACCACTGGGATAATCGTGTCCAAAAACTACACCGGCTTCCGGTGCGAAAGAGAATTAAATTCAAGATTTGTTGCATGGTTTACAAATCCCTGAACAACATAGATCCAAGTTATTTGACAGATAAGTTGGTCAGATACATACCATCTAGGCCCCTTCGGTCCGGTCGCAAAGCTTTCCATCATATTCCGCGTTTCAAACTAGCCCGCATGGGTGGTAAAGCTTTCTCCCGCCTTGCCCCACTTTATTGGAACCAACTCCCTATCCATTTGCGTCAATGCACAAACTTTCTGGTTTTCAGAAAGC
Source organism: Lissotriton helveticus (assembly GCF_964261635.1). NCBI lineage: Eukaryota > Metazoa > Chordata > Amphibia > Caudata > Salamandridae > Lissotriton > Lissotriton helveticus. Next base: position 194,817,739 of record NC_136072.1, read on the forward strand.
TGCTGAAAACAACGCTGTTCTGATTTATCTTCCCCTTGGTTGGCAATGGCAGTCACAGCACGAAGATAACCCAGGTTGGGGTAATTCGGGGGCTTTACAAATTAAATAAATAAATACAATTAAAATAAAATAAAGGTATCAATCATTGTGCAAGTCACGTAGGCGGGGTCAAGAGCTCTAATTACAAAATGAAGGAGGCGATTCCTGTCCCCCACCTATCAGAGTGGACGGAAGAAGCTCCCGCCACATTGTGCCTACAAATTAAACAACACACTGGGAGGGACAGAGCCCTTTTGTAAAAGCGTGTCACTGACGTGAATTATGGAGGGATTCCCCAGGTGGCGGCTCTGCCGCTAAGGCAGAGGAGCGTCATCCGCTATTTTTTTCAACAGAATAAGAAAAAATAAAATGATAGTCAATCTGTTCATTTGTTCCATTTTCGTGCAGGGCAGCGGGCACACAGAACAGCCGAAGAGTGGTTTCCCCCCACTCCTAAGTGCACATGACTGTTTGGCCGGCCCTCTCGGGCAGACCATACAGTCATGCACACTTTCTGTCTTCTCCACCCAGGCTGCAATATAGCCTGGTCGGAGAAAATGCCCAGGCCCCCATGCCCAGTATGAGCACCGAGCCACAGCACTCAGACCAATTACAACACTGCATTGTGGTGTTGTGATTGGCTCAGGGGAGCCTTGGGGCTTCCAGGCTGCTTCCTGTTCCGGCCGGCGGGAGGATGAGAGAAGTGACCAGGAGGAGCAGCAAAGAGGATGCGGCAAGCAGGGAAGTTGAAATTATTTTTTTATTTAATCTCTCCACCCCCAATCGGTGTCGGCCTTCGCTGGTTTTCCCTAACCAAGCGGCGGCCATCTGAAGTGAGACAAAAATGTTCTTAACCAAAAAAAATTTAGATTTTGGTGGAGAGTTTTCCATTTTGTCTTTGTTTTGTCATTACGTTTAAATGTGCTCGTCAAGGTAGGTAAGGTGAAACCCTCCACCAGGCAATATATACACCCTTGTTACAAGTGCACAACTTCTGTCCAATCAAATGCTGTACTCAAGGTAATTAACGTGTGGGTGGATTCCAGGCCCCTCTGTCAGTAGTGTTTCTTAGGGCTCCTTCCCCGTTGATCACATTAGGTCTGGAGACAGCTGCGTTATGAAACAAGCCCTAAAAATGGCTTAACACTTGGGGTGGTGGATGTTTGGGAGGGTCGAAATCCTTTAACAAGCCAGTGCTTCACTTGACATATGGAAAATAAACACTAGGGGGCAGATGTATCAAAATACCTATTTGCGATTCTCAAATAGCGATTTTTTGAGAATCCCTATTTGTGAATTGCAAAATGGTATGTATCTAAAAAAATCGCAATTTTTTTAGCGATTTCTTAATATTCCTTATTTGCTAATAGCAAATTGCGAATTCACAATTATGGAATATTTTCCCATTTATTTCTATGGGCCAGGAGGCCTATAGGAATGAATGGGAAGTTATTCTCAATTTGCGATTCGCAATTTGAGAATCGCAAATTGAGAATAATTTCAAGGGTGCAAGGGTGTCATAAGGTCACCCTGATGCACCCCTGAAATGTACATGTGTGCGCATATGGCGCACATACATGCCCTAAGGGCATGTATGTGCACCATATGGCACCTTCACAAATGCCAAAAAGTGCATTTGTGTAAGAATTCGCAAATTACCACCAACTTGAAGTTGGTGGTAATTTGCGATTCCTTAAGGAAAAATCGCAAAATTTAAATGCTTGATGCATAGCATTTAAGGAATCGCAATTTGCGATTCCTTAAATGCTTATGCAAAATTAAGGAATCGCAAATTTTGCTATTCCTTAATTTTGCTATACATTTTTCATCATACATTCCATTTAGCGAATTTTTTGTCGCAAATGCTGCTTTTTTGCGAATCGCAGCGTTTGCGACTAAAAATTGCTTTGATATATCTGCCCCTAGATGTAATATCAACATATGTACAGATTCAAGAATTTTAAATGTGGCTTCACTCTGTGCTTTCTAAATGTTGCTCTCATGGTACACCTAGCGCCTGGAGTTCTACAAAAAGCAGTGGAACACCTTGGCTGCGGCAATCAAACAGCAGACCATTCTCAACGAAAGTGATGGTGAGCATGTACAGATAAAAATTTAAAAAATGCACGGGGTGTGTCAAAGCACCATATAATAGCCATAAGCACGAAATGTAAACATGCATAGGTAAAACATTACAAAGATCAGTTCTCTAGGAAAGTTCTTTTGTATTAGGAGTCTATCATGTTAAGGGTACAATTACTAGCTGGCCTTGTGTCACAGGGCTGTTAATCAGACTAGTTACTGTCAGACGCAGCCCTATCGTGACCTTCCAAAGTACTTATCTGGCTCATAACATTCCTCTGCATAACAGGTTACATCTTAATCAATACTTTTTTCACTGCAGTATATTTTAAACTAATTTGAAGAATTAATGAGCCCTTGAAGGGCTAATCTAACTGTCCAGGTTTGCTGTTCAATAATTGGTAGGAATAAGAGAAAAAGGTTTATTCTCAAGAAACTGCTTTTATTCCACGTGTATGATACTTTTGGGGCGTCTGCGTGCTTCCATGGTTCTAAGCACCAATACCTTTTTAAATCAAGAGAAATTGTAAATAAAATAGTTAAGAGTTTCTGTGTTTAAATAGAATTAAACACCAGAAAAGAGAGGTGTGTTTTGGTTTCGAAATGAGTTAATAGGATGGATGGCAGCCAGTGTAGGAGGTTTATAGTAATTATAGTATTTTCAAGAGAAAGCATCGACTTAAAAATAGAACAAAGCTATATGATCAGTCCTCTAAACCCTGAAAATGTAGCTTATTGTGAGATAGCTAGTGTAGTTTCTCAAGTAAACATTGACTGTAGTATTGGGAAATCATTTAGCCTAATTGCTTAAACAATTACAGCGCTAATTACCTTCACTTACTGTTGTGATACATTGTAGAAGAACATGGAAGGTAAGGAAATCTGAAGTTGAAACACCATTAAATAGCTACAGGAAGAGAAAGTGTTTATCTCAGTAGCAACCGCCTCAACAACAGGGAAAGAGTCGTAAAGCAAAGGTTTCCAAGCGAAAAGTACTTCCAGATCAGGCCCCAAACCACCACCCAAACCTGTAAGGAACCAATGCTTACAAAATTGTGCACAGATGGAGGAGGCATTTGGGCTCATATGGCAAGAAAAGTGAACGCAACTTGGTGGGGCAACGGGTAATGTATACAAACATTGGAATGACCAAAGGAGGGAAACAAGAAGTGTAATATTGGAGAACCTTTTTGGAATGGAATGCTTTTCTACATCAAGACACCATATCTGTCCAGGTAAGAAAAGGAGGCCTGAAGAAGAATGAGTGTCTATGTGGGTCAACAACTATTCTGTAGGGTACACAGTGGACGTGACCCTACAAGAATCAAATGCCGTCACACACCTGAATAGGTGTCATGCTTTATCTAAGAGCGCTTGCTCCTCGTCGGGCCAGTGCTGCAATGCCTGATGGGCACCCTCAATGGGGGCTCTTTGCCAGAGATCTTCTTGTCCACCATTTGGTAAAGTGGGGGTGTGGGGACTTAAGGGTAGATTGGTGTTGAGGTGTGAAGGTTTGAGGTTAAAAATAGGGAAAGAGGTACTTCCCAGGAAAAACGTTAATGAACACATTCTCTTACCTATATTAAAATGTGTAGTGCTATACTATCTATTAGTCTTTAGTTATCTTAGATAGCTATGATGAAGCATGAAACCTATCCAGGTGTGTGAGGGCATTTGATTCTTGCTGGGTCACACCCACTGTGTACCCTGCAGAATTGATGTGGACCTACATAGACACTCATTTAGCCTTAGGAACTGCATACCCCACATACATTTATTCAATTATTTGGAGCACGACCTTGTGGAAACGTCTATATAAAAACTGTAGATGTTACCTCCACCTTTGTGCAGCTTTTTTCATATAACTAGGCAGGGCTGTTTGGCTCTAGAGCAGAGGAGTAGACAATGCTTTGAGGGCCAGGGAAGGGGAGATGGTATAAATGATGGCTGTTAGGGTCTGGGGAAGAATTCGGATTTGGGGAATTTGGAGTATTAGAGGTGGTTCTGTCCTACCAATTTGAGGAACCATGCTACTTTAAATCCTACGCTCAACTAGTAGGGTAAAAAAAAGGCAGAGAACCCCCTTGCTGTGTTCATTTGACCTGTGCACGGTAGCAAGGCTTTTGCATGCAATGGGCATCATGTTTGGGCCACTGGAGGATTTAACCCGCAGGGGTTAGATTGGCGCTAATGCACCGACAGAACGAAATGCCCACCACACTTCGGTAGATGAGTGTCACCATCTTGACGTTAAATGTGAAAGGGCTTAATAACTCCATCAAATGCAGAGCTATACAGTCTTATCTTGAAAATTCCGGTGCCCACATATGTTTATTACAAGAGACCCATTTGCTGTCCAACGACACACATCGGATGCATTCAAGGGCTTTCCCACAGCAATACTTTTCCTCTCTCCCCACTAAGAAGGCTGGGGTCGCTATCCTTTTCGCTCGTACATTCCCTGGGAAGGTGGGGGCCAAGGTATCAGAGATTAAAGGGTGACTCCTGGCACTCTAGGTGACTGTAGGTGGACACATATTAACACTGGCCACTATTTATGCCACAAACGAAGGCCAAGAGGGGTTCTTACATAAGGTGATAGGGGACTTGGCATACACACCAGATCAACACATTTTTATAGGGGGGATTTGAACATCGTGTTTGATAGTCAACTGGGCTGCTCTGCGCAGAGGCAAGGTCAAACAGGGCTCTCTCTGATACTTCTCGTCAGTGGTTGCAGGACCTGGGGCTGGTAGACTTGTGGCGGCATTTCCATCCTCATACACTTAATTACACTTTCCATTCACACACCCGGGGAACATATGCACAACTAGATTACTTTTTAAAGACAAGGTCTCTCCTTCCGACTGCACAGAGCTCGGAAATCAAACCCCAGGCCCTCTCAGACCATGCGGCCCTCACTGCCACTTTGCTGTTTCCCCCCACTTTTCGCCCATCATATTCCTGGAGGCTCAGAGATGCACTCCTCCATCGCCCTGAAGTCGTGACACACCTTACCAAAACACTGGAAGACTTCTTAGCTACTAACTACACCCAGGACACCTCAATTATCTCTCTTTGGGAAACCCTCAAATTGGTAATTTGGGATGACATCATAGCAGAGGCATATCACTTATGCGGTTTTAAAACCCTATTCTCACCGGCAATAAATTCTGCACATGGCAGGGCCAAAGGAGGATTGAGTACGTATGTATCGAACCTCTTTAAATGTGATAAAATAGAGATTGTTTTTAATAATAGATACTATCACATGGTTAGGATACATATTGATAAAGACATCATAGCTACATCAGCTGCAGACAATAGGGCACACAGGGAAAAGAGGGACAAACTTCCCAAACAAGTGTTGGAACTGGGAGGTATTCACAAAAGGACAGGAGCCCCTCGTATCTGGAGGAAACTAAAAGCAGTGCGGGCTCGATTGGCCAGTCTAGACCTTGAAAGGATGGAATATGCCCCTTTTTGCCTGGAACATACATTTTATACTGGAGTGGACAAATGTGGCCTTTTAGTAGCTCATAAACTACGTGCACAGTGGCAGGTGGCAGCATTCCCGCTCCTCCTGGATGATGGGGGTGCGGTGATCACACGGGATAAAGATATAGCTAACGCATTTAGGGACTTTTTATGCAGCTCTATACACTGCTCAGTCATTGCCTGATCAGAACACTTCCAGGTACTGTCAGGGCATACCACATGCTAGGTTGATGCCTGATCAGGAAGAAGCCCTGGATAGCCCCATTAGGACTGAACAGGTCATCTCGGCCATAGCTAGTCTTCAACTCCTTAAATCTCCCGTTCCAGACGGCTTCACCGCCATCTTTTATAAACCCGTTTGTTCCATTCTAGCCCCAATACTGACCAGACTTTTTAATGCTGTTGACAACACCACTGAGCTACTGCCCACAATGCTCTTGACATCGATAGCAGTATTGCCCAAACCAGGGAAGGACAACAGATATTGTGCCTCTTACAGGCCGATATCCCTGTTAAACATTGATTTTAAAATTTTCACCGGGATTCTAGCGTCCAGACTGGGACCTCTGATGACGGGATTAATAGAGCCGGACCAGGCCAGATGTGTCGAGACTAGGCAATGTAGTAACAATACCAGAAGGCTACTGCATCTTTTGGATAAGTCCCACTGCCAGTCCAAGGAGCGTGTCTTCCTGTCGATAGACACCGAAAAGCCATTTGACAGGGTTCACTGGCCCTTTTTAGGTCTCGGCTAGCCGCGCAAAGCGCGTCTCCGCCGAGCCCCTTTTGTCGGCATGTGTGCTTCCCAGGAGACAGTCCTGGCCGCGCGCATCGCCTTGGAGGCGATTTGAAAGTGACACGCGCACGCGAACGAGCGCTGCCGCCAGGCGCTGTCTCCTGTGAAGCACACACGCATGCGCATACACACATCAAGTGCTTCGTGAAATTGCAGATGACGGTAAGTGGATTTATTTACATTGCGTGTGTCCTCTTTTCCCGCCTCCACCCCTGGGGCAATCCCTCGTCTATCCTTGCTCCCCGAACACCAGCCCAGCTCCCTCCCAAGCTCCGGCTGCGGCTTTACCTTTGCAGCGGCGCCGAGCCGGATGCGCGCTCAGATCTGCAGAAGGAACAGATTCCACGGAAATGTAACCGGGAGAGCGAGCGAGCTCCGCCGGGAGGCTCACATCGAGAGGCGCGGGGAGTGGGGCAGCTGCAGTGCGCTTCCACCGACTGCAGGGGGGCGTCACCGAGCGGCTTGCCGAGGAAAGCGGTGGGAGGCAGGGGCCGAGCTTGCGGGAGGAGGTAAGGAGAGGAGGGAGGAGAAACGAGAGCGCGCTCGAGGGCCTGACTGACAGAAGCACGAGGAGGCAGGACTTCTCACGAAAAACAGTATTGAGCTCTAGTTGACACCCCCGGGGTACCAAAGAGTTGTCGGCGTGAAGGAGTAGAAACGTCTCGCCCTGGGGGTATTTACATTTTAAAGCTTGGTGACGCTACTCTCGTAAGTTAATAAAACGTTGCCCATCGCAAATCGTACCCAAGCCACCACGCGTACCTCTAGAAAACAGACCCCTCAGCTTGTGATATACCAGACCCGACCCTTTAGTGAAGATATGTTAGGAGCTCAGGCTCTTGAAGTTTTAAGGCTAGCCTGACTCAAAGAATGAAGGCGGTGTTCTTACCCTTGTTGCACGGAACCACCGAATACTAAAGGGCACTAAAGATGGAACTAAAAAGTAGTAAGTGAGTAGTGAGTGCAGAGTAGTGAGTGCAGAGTGAGTGTGCAGAGTAGTGAGTGTAGAGTGAGTGTGCAGAGTAGTGAGTGCAGAGTGAGTGTGCAGAGTAGTGAGTGCAGAGTGAGTGTGCAGAGTAGTGAGTGCCGAGTGAGTAGTGAGTGCAGAGTAGTGAGTGCAGAGTGAGTGTGCAGAGTAGTGAGTGCAGAGTGAGTGTGCAGAGTAGTGAGTAGTGAGTGCAGAGTAGTGAGTGCAGAGTGAGTGTGCAGAGTAGTGAGTGCAGAGTGAGTGTGCAGAGTAGTGAGTGCAGAGTGAGTGTGCAGAGTAGTGAGTGCCGAGTGAGTAGTGAGTGCAGAGTAGTGAGTGCAGAGTAGTGAGTGCAGAGTGAGTGTGCAGAGTAGTGAGTGCAGAGTGAGTGTGCAGAGTAGTGAGTGCAGAGTGAGTGTGCAGAGTAGTGAGTGCAGAGTGAGTGTGCAGAGTAGTGAGTGCCGAGTGAGTAGTGAGTGCCGAGTGAGTAGTGAGTGCAGAGTAGTGAGTGCAGAGTGAGTGTGCAGAGTAGTGAGTGCAGAGTAGTGAGTAGTGAGTGCAGAGTAGTGAGTGCAGAGTAGTGAGTGCAGAGTAGTGAGTGCAGAGTAGTGAGTAGTGAGTGCAGAGTAGTGAGTGCAGAGTGAGTGTGCAGAGTAGTGAGTGCAGAGTGAGTGTGCAGAGTAGTGAGTAGTGAGTGCAGAGTAGTGAGTAGAGTAGTGAGTAGAGTAGTGAGTAGAGTAGTGAGTAGAGTAGTGAGTAGTGAGTGCAGAGTAGTGAGTGCAGAGTAGTGAGTGCAGAGTAGTGAGTAGAGTAGTGAGTAGAGTAGTGAGTAGAGTAGTGAGTAGAGTAGTGAGTAGAGTAGTGAGTAGAGTAGTGAGTAGAGTAGTGAGTAGTGAGTGGTGAGTAGAGTAGTGAGTGGTGAGTAGTGAGTGCAGAGTAGTGAGTGCAGAGTAGTGAGTGCAGAGTAGTGAGTAGTGAGTGGTGAGTAGTGAGTGCAGAGTAGTGAGTGGCTGGCCCTGTTTCTAGCTCAAGCGGCACCGGCACCTGTAGTCTAAAGATAATACCTCTGCCTCAAGTGAAGTACTCTGGTACCCAAGGATGACTAGCAAACAATATTATTCACAACGTTGCTTACTATTCAGCAACATTTGACAGTTTGCAATCAATCTTTATAAAACAATTCAGAGTTTGATAACACATTAATGCAACACATTGTAATATACAATGCCAATAGCTCAAACTTTAATGCTGCGAGACCTATTGCATTGTAAATGCTTGTTAGAGACTGTTTTGGGGGAGTTTGGAATTGGGCTCAGATTCCACCGATGGATGTTCAGCGATTATAGCCATCCCTCAGCCCCTGTTTGGGTGAATGACTTCATCTACGACCCCTTCCATATCACCAGGGGCCCACGACAGGGCTATCCGCCCTCTCCCCTCTTATTCGCTCTCTATATTGAGCCATTTGCCCAGAGGGTCAGGGAAAATCAGCGGATTAAGGGGATCCTTTTTAGGGGAGAGCAGCATACCATCAGCCTTTATGCAAATGATGTCATCGCAACGCTGGAGTCTCCCCAGATTTCAGTCCCGGCTTTTTGTCCAAGTTAGAGGAATTTTCTGCAGCTTCTGGCTTTAAAGTCAATGTGAATAAGTCCCAAGCGCTGGACTTCTCTTTGCAGCAGTCAGCCGTTGACACCCTGGCCCAAGCGTGCCCCATTTGTTGGTACCAGATGGCCATTCCATATCTGGGAGTATCTCTGTCAGTATCCATGGCCGAGACGCTTTCTCTGAATTACACTAGGTTGCTGAGACAGACCAGACAAGAGCTTAAACAATGGCGGCCATTCATTCTCTCCTGGTAAGGCAGGGTGGCAGCTCTTAAGATTAGTATACTCCCTATAGTCTTGTATTTGTTTCAAACTCTCCCAGTGAAACCACCGCTGGGCGCTTTGAAGCAACTTCAGCCCGAAATTTGGTGCTTTTGTTTGGGCAGATAAGAGGCCACAAATAAATTCGGACCGGAGTTTCAGACCGCATGAACAGGGGGGTCTGGGTATCCCCGACCTCAACCGCTATTACAAAGCAACGCTGTTGCGAATTCTATAAGAATGGGCACAACCGGAGTACGAGAAGAATTGCCTCTTTATAGGGCGTGCATTGGCATGAAAGTCTCTTTGGAAGGTCCCCTTCCTTTGCAAGACCTCTAGGCCCCCTGAGCTATACAGCTCCCCGCTGGCACAAGCTACATTGAAAGCCTGGAATGGCACAGCCATACGCAATAATTTGACAACCTTTGCATCACCTCTCACTCCTATTACTGAAAACCCAAACTTTTCTCCAGGTCGTGATTGGGTGGCATTCAGTCATTGGGACAAAGTGGGACAGGGGTCTATAGGGCACATTTCTGATATGGAGGGCCTCCAATCCTTTAAGGATTTTAAATCAGATTTTAATATGCCTGAAGCTGAGCGTTATCACTACTTGCAAATATGACACTGGGTCCTGCAGCCATAGATCCGCCCTGGAGCAGAGCGGCTCCTTACTCAGTACGAGCGCTGGTTGCTCTCAAACAATCCACCAAGAGACTCATCACAGAACTATATCACATTCTGCGCCCCCTGAATAGATAATCAAATCAGCGGGCCAAAGACGATGGAAGGCTGAGCTTGGACGGACACTGACCACCAAAGAGTGGACAGATATCCATTATAGAACCTGACACTCTGCACGCAACACTTCAAGCATAGAGACAGCCACTAAGATTATGATGTATTGGTACCTCACACCATCCTGACTCCATAAAAGTGACCCTGACCGCTCCCCCACTTGTTGGAGAGGTTGTGAAGTAGATGGCACATTATTATATCTATTATGGGAGTGCACCAATCTCTCATCCTATTGGACACAGGTACTAGATGAGTTCGATCATCACTTTGATACCACACGCTTACGTTTTCCTGAATATGTGGCCCTAGGAGTTTCTGATAGGCTTACCTACCTGCTCAAGTCTCGTAAAGGCAAGCAACTAGGCATAGCTCTGGGGGCGGCATTACAGAACATACTTTCCTTATGGGGTACAGATAAGACACCGACCTTCCAGGGATGGCTTCATTGCCTCTGGTATGTGCTGGGCATGGAGCGCATCTCTTTCTCATTCCAAGGGGATGGGGCTGCTTTCGCCAATGTGTGGCGACCCTTTGTCACTTTATTATGTTCTTAATTTCGTGAACTACCTTGCCCTAGATACCTGCGGCTTTTGCGCCTCCCCTCGCTGAACCCACATGCAACCCATACATCACCACATTGAGTAACAATGTACTAAGCCCAATTTCCACTTTCAAGTGTAAGCAGCTTGTATGGGGGAGGAGATGGGGGAGGAGATGGGAGGGGGATGGGGAGGGTGGGTGGTGGGTGGGTTGCAGGAAGGTTTATTTCAGTTTTAATTTGATGCTCTGCGAAGCATTCAGATGGTTGCCAACCCATGATCTGGGTTTCATTCTCACTGCATCTTGTTTGTTGATTAACCGCATGCGTGCGGCCGCAATTTTCGCGCTGTACGGCTTTTTTTTTAAAACGCGTTACATGACGAGCTGAGCTCGTCATGAGCATGCGAGCGGCGCAACTCATGACGAGCTCAGATTGTCATGAGCATGGAAGGGGTTAAATCAATAAAAGGACTTCAACCTAAAAAGGCAGAGAAGAGAGAAAGGACTAGTTTGTGCTTGCACACAAAATCAAGCCCTCTATACCTGCTTCAGGGTGTAGAACTGCCACACCAAGAAAAGATGAAACAGGATCTGCCCCAGAGACAAGAATGGGCCGGCCTTCCACACATTCACTTCCTCATGCAGCACATTAAATTAGTGGCCGCGGGGTGACGAGAGATGCAAGAGTTTCCGGTGATTACAGTTTCACAAGTTCTTTGTTTGCTTTTGAATATGATGTCTTGAATTTGTCGTAAGGGTCTTATAAACAGCATGACTGACCCTCAATTTAAAAAATGGTTCAAGGTGAAGATGGCATTGTGATCGAGTCAACTGTTTATCACAAAGTAGGGTCACTCCACAGGTGATAAAATAACAAAGCTTGAGGGAGGCACATGCACCAAGGTGAACAGAAAGAATCAACATTTTTCCTTTTTAGCATTGGTACTGATTGACACTTTTCAATTAAATCTTAAGCATGATCCTGAAGGGGAATATCTGATAGTGTAAGTATATTTTTGTCAGCACTTATCTCAGTATGGTCCGTTCGCTACCTACGCCATTACGGTGTCCCCATATTTTGGCAAATCATTATCTCTCCTGTGGAGAAAACAAAAATATTTTTGAACACACCAATATTCTGTACACACTGACTCCACAAGAGTATCTTTAAATTGTGGATAATTTTCTACGATTTCAAACTATATTTTTGAGCACACCTTTAGGGGGAGTCAGTGAGTCCAGTTCTCTGTGACGCAGCTTCACATTGCATCAATGGTATTGCAGCTGGGGACAGCCTGGAGTTGGCACATTGGCTCCCAGGCAGTTCCTCTTTCCCACTCCTTTCCCCTTCCAACTCCAGTGCCACACAGCAAACTCCTTTTTCTGCATTAAGTCGTATCCTCCGTTGCCCCCAGCACCTGCGGACACACGTAGGTGTAACACGTCTTGTTTATTGTATATCTGCCTCTTAGTGCATGCAGGCACTACCTCCCGCATCATGGGAATATGTCGTAATGCCAAGTCCTCTATCCCTGCCCAGAAGTGGTGTTCAATGGCTAACTACCTCCCCTTGTGTCCTGTGCAGGGTCCTAGTGCCCACCTGCACACCACTCCAACACCTTGGGGAAAAGAGTAGCAGCGCAGACCACTGACACAAGCGTTGTGTGAAAAAGGCTGCTTTATTGAAACAGGTGCTCATCACAAAATAATTGTGGCCTTTGCCATACAAAACTACAGCCTCCCTACACAAAGTTAATCACCTACATTAAACTACCATCAGCACCAAAATCCCCCCCCCCACAACTTAATTCAGCAATATTGTACATGCTCCAGAGCTGGTCAACTGCAACTGAGACCTTTAAACTCCCTTCCCTCTTTACTACATCTATTAACCTCTTAACCAATGAAACTTCCTGCAGGACCTTAAACTTCCTGGCTCGTCCAGGTGTGAACTTGCCTACCCGTTCCCTTTCAGCCTGAATTGAGGCTGACAACAATAAACTTTGGTAAACCATGGAATCTTCTCTGCCAACTGCCACCCAAAAAAGGGGGCTCAATAATACGTCCTTTTTCTGCCCCCCAACCCACTAGGAAAATGGTTTCAAACTATCGGTTGTTGAGTACCAACACCAGTTGTAGCTGCGACAGGTAGAGTTCAATGCCTATGGAGGAGAACCATACCCTAACTCCTCGGAAATACCACATCCTCACAATGAAGATCCGACTGCTCAACTCTGCCCAGGAAAATGTCCTTGCAAAAACAAAAAAAAGGGAAGGCGTACCCATTTCCTAGAACTGCTTTCCCCTAGCCCCGACTAAGGCTGCTGGCTGAACAGGCCCATGCCCAGCCTATCGTGGAACAAACTCCTTCGACCATGAGAGCCATATAAATCTCTTATGTCTTTTATCCTACCCCATCCCTCCAACCTCTCCCTGGCCCCACCCTCTAAAATACAGACCAGGCCTGGGCATAAGCCGTCCTCATCTGCACTGCTATAGAAAACTGCTATCAACTAAAGCATCAATTTCTCCCTAATGACTAAAGATCCTGAGTCATGCCGGTCCTGACCTTGTCCACCCCTTGGCCAGACCATGTAAGCTCTCTCGCTGTGCACTAGCCAGAGCATCAACAATTCCAGGGTCCCCACCTGGTACCTTCATGGCTCCAAACCGGATATCCAGATGACGCATTTTATAAATATAAATGATACCTCTGAATATATATATATATATATATATATATATATATATATATATATATATATATATATATATATATATATATTGCACCGATGATTTCCCACAGTCACGCTTTGGAGGGAAAAAACGAGCCACTCCAATTTTGCTCAGGTAAGTCAGATTTTATTCATAGATGGCAACAAACAACACGTTTCGACCTCTCTCTGGGTCTTCATCACATGACTTGTGGTTGAAACCAGAAAATGATATAGGTTTCCAACATATACACGTCACAGTGTGCACAATTAACAGTGAGGAAAGACTGTGTTGCAGGGCAAATCATGCCGGTCAAAAAACAGTATACAATTCATTCATTGTATTATAATGCAATATACATAAATTAAATTAAGTGATTATGGTAACGTTACTTTGCAGTTGACACAGTGTAAACAATTGTGTTATTATGCCAATTACCAATGATGGTTTACTCGTGTGAAGAACGGCGGTATGGTGGATAGCCGAGACTACAGTAGAGATATTGGGTCCCTAACCTTGTTAGGTGCTCATGTTGGAAAATTTGTGATCGTGACCAGTGAGGGTATAGTACCCATGGTATGAATTGGACATTAGTCTGTACATGTTGCCTATTTTTGCAACATATATATACTCATCTAGATGGTTTCTTTCATTTTCACCAACAGGGGTATGAAGTGTGATTGTCAATATAGCACATCCTGTTTTTATTATAATGTTTTAGATTTATAATGTTTACCTAATTTTGCTCCTTTATGGTACATAACATGTAGGTATTTTTGTATTTGAATCTAATATGATTATGTATTACTGGAATTTAAATTAAATATTTTTATGTATTTTATGTGCTTTTATGGGGAATAGCCCAAAATACAGTATTATGATGATGAATATTGTTTTTCTAATAAAACTGAGCATTAACTTCCTAAAAAGAGAACATTATATTAACATGGTATAGAAATGATCACAAATACATCTGTTTTGCACTTCCTCGGTTTGGGAGGCTTACCCCACAGCATTAATTTTCCCCTAACAAAGACAACCCAAGCCTACATCTCTAGATCTACTTGGACAAAACAGCCATTGGAAAGATGCAGTTATTTTTTTCCCTTTTTTAAGTAAGGGTAATTTTTAAATAGTTCTGCTTTTGCAAAGGGAAGTTGGTATCCCAGGCTGTGGGCATCTCGTCAGCTTTCTACTATTGCATGAGCAGACAATTGTATTGCCTGGTGTAGTCCTGAAAAGGCAGGACACCTGTAAATGTGATATACTACTTCCCCTGACTCACTACACCAGTGATGTCACTGACCATGTCATGGGTGATGTAATATGTGAGGTCATAAGCAGTGCATTGCGGGGGCGCAATTTATAGTTATCTCAACTAACTATAATGGCTGAATTTCTCTAGTTTTGTACGAGTGAAATATTACCCTAACTTTAACTTCCCTGTAACCTTTAGTTTTTTTCTGTCAATTTCTAAGGTTTCTAAAATGCTAATTTCTAACTATAACGTCCCTGAAACCTGTGTGTTTTGTCAGTGAATTTCTAAGGTTGTTTAAATACTAATTTCTAACTATAACGTCCCTGAGCTCAGTTTTCAGTTTGCTTTGTTTTGTTTTTTTAAATAAAAAAGGGGGGCCTGCACTCCCCCCCACCTGGGCCAATATTGCCCCGGGGACCCCATCCCCCGGGACATGGCCACTTCATTGGGGGTCCTTGCCTGCTTCCCGCCTCCTGCAGGAGCCGGAATTGCTTTTAGGCAGAGGGAGGTGCAAACGTGCAGCTCCCTCTGCCGAAAAGCAATTCTGCTCCACTTCATGGAAGTGAGAGCATTTTTCCTGCTCTCACTTTCACGAAGCGAACCAGAGTTTGTTACGGCATGCCATGCCATAGCAAACTGAAATGTCCCTAGGGTGGGAACCCTGGGACATTGCTGGAGCCGGCTCTGGGGGTGGTGGTCCCCAGAGCCACTCACACTTCCATGAAGGGTACCGTGTGGCCCCCCTCCAACAATTTTTAAGCCCAGGGAAGGTGGTGTCCCCGAAACTTGTCATTTTTCAGTGAACTTCTAAGGTTTTTTAAATGCACATTTCTAACTATAACACCCCTGAAACCTATGGTTTTTTTCAGTGAATTTCAAAGGTTTTTTACATGCTTATTTCTAACTATAACGTCCCTGAAACCTATGTTTTTTAGTAAATTTCTAAGGTTTTTTAAATGCTAATTTCTAACTATGCCTATATAGGTAGGACATATGCAGAAAGAGGAAGAAAGGGCTTGTTGTAAAGTCATCCTGGGTACCCCAAACATTTTGCTGACTGGTGCTGGTAGTAACTGACTCTGACTGACCCTGGGCTCTGCCTAAGCAGGCCTGGAGCCAGTGGTATGCTGGAAGACAATTAGAATACAGTGAAATCACATACATACACTAGCGTACACTATGGGTTGGGGTACCCCTGTGATTTGCATGACCTCCCCTGTAAGGCCCTGGCACAAAATATTTTCAGCAAACAAATAATGGACGGAATGCTGACATTACAAACATTCTTCCCAGTCAAAAGATCTAGGTTAAATCCATTGTTCTTTTGCTCACCATGCCACCCCAGTTTAGACCCAGCCATATGCAAATCAGTCTTGACCCTGTGCCTCATGGGAACAGTCCAGACCAAACTGCCAAGCCAGGTCCTCCCTGGACCGGAAACAAGCATCCTGGGACCGGTTTCAGGGTATGTCACCCTTCTTCAGCCAGGCTAGCTTTAATCCAGTGGCACAGTGAGCAAGGGACCCACGTCTGGGCATACCCATCCCACTTAGGGCGAAAAGTATTTCAGCAAGCAAATGATGGACGGAATGCTGACAATGCCAACATTCTCCCCCAGCCAAAATATCTGGGTTAAATCCATTGTTCTTTTGCTCACCATGGTACATAATAGGGCAGAAGGAATAAAACTACGTCTAAGTCCCTAGCATATAGTAGGGCATGGCAGTTTAGAGACCAGCAGCTCTTTTCTGCACTTGCATGTGTGCACTGCTGAGCCTGAGATCAGTTTAAAAGTAGCCCTGTGTGTGCAGAAAGAGGCAAGAGAGGTGCAGAAAAAAGCAAGGGGGTGTGGAAAGAAGCAAGAGAAATGCAGAAAGAAGCAAGCGAGGTACAGAAAGAAGCAAGAGAGGTACAGAAAGAAGCAAAAGCAGTGCAGAAAGAACCAATAGAGGTGAAGAAAGAGACAAGAGAGGTGCAGAAAGAGGCAACAGAAGTACAGAAAGAAGCAAAAGAGGTGCAGAAAGAGGGGTGCAGAAAGAACCAAGAGACATTCAGGAAAAGAGAAGAAAGGTGCAGAAAGAGGCAAGAGATGTACAGAAAAAGGGAAGAAGGGTGCCGAAAGAGGCAAGAGAGGTGCAGAAGAAAGGTGCACAAAGAGGGCACAGGGGTGCAGAAAGAGGTAAGAGGGATACAGAAATTTAAAGAGAGATGCAGAAAGAAGAAAGAGTAGTGCAAAAAGTAGCAAGAGCAGTGCAGAAAGAACCAACAGAGGTGCAAAAAGAGGCAAGAGGGGTGCAAACAGAGGTAGGAAAGGTGCACAAAGAGGCAAGAGGTGTATGTTCCAAGTTATCTCTCCCACATCCAGCTCAAAAACCTAATCTTCACCCCATGGGGTTCCTCAAGGTTCGATCCTCAGCCCTCTATTAATCAACATTTATGTCAGGCCTCTGGCGATGATTGCTGAAGATTCGGGTTGTCTCTCTTTTCCTACACCGATGACACCCCGATTATTTTTCCCTAGCTGCTGACAGGGTATCCAAACCATCCTCTTTACAATCTGGGTTGAGGAATATTGCAGGATGGATGCAAGCCAACCTGCTTAACCCCTCCCATGCTCGTGACGGAACCGTTCCATCACGAGCCTCGGGTGGGCTGTGCTGATGACGGAACAGTTCCGTCACGGCCCGCTCGCCGAGCCTGCGCGGTGCGAATTCCGCGCCTGCGCTGAAGGTTCTATTAGGCGGGCGGGGCCGTGACGGAACGGTTCCGTCATAAGCACAGATCGCCCACGGGCCGTGACGGAGTGGTTCCGTCACGAGCACGGGACTGCCGTGCGGCCCCGCCCCCCCCTTAGCGCTGCGGCGGAATAGCCGCGGCAGCGAAGGGGTAAAATTCAATGGTGAAAATACAGAAGTGATGATACTGGGCAAGAGTAGAGACCTATGGGGCTCTCAACATTGGCCACCTGAAATGGGCGCCTTGCTCCAGCTCAATCAGCAGGTCCGGAACTTAGGTGGCCTCCGAGATCTTCATTGTCTCAAGGTTGAGAACCGAATAAAGTTTGAAGCCCTGAGCTATATGTTCAAAATCAAAAGTGGTAAAGTGCCCCAATATCTAAATGCTTTAGTTCACCTCTACCTCCCCTCATGTTCCTTATGTTCTACCACCCAGGTGAAAGTTACGGTGCCTAGGACCAGGCTGTCACGTATGGGCGGTTGGTCCTTCTCCTGTCTTGGCCCCTCATTGTGGAATACTCTTCCTATGGCACTTCGGACTGAAACCATTTATGACAATTATCGCTAATGCTTAAAAACCTGGCTGTTTAATATGTAGAATCTAATTTACTCTTTTGTTTCTTTTTCCCAGTTCTGATGGGCGGTGCCTGGAAATCCCTGGGTAGCTGTGCGCCCTATAAGATTCAGACTGTGTGGGGCTTACTAGAGGTACCTGGTGGGCCTTATTTTTATTTATTTGTTTAAATTAAAAAGGGGAGGGACCGAGTGGTTCCCCATTCCGGGCCACTTCTGGCCCCAGGAACCGCTTCCCCCGGGGCCTGGCATCAGCTTCAGTCACCGTGGGAGGATCCCTAATTCCCCCATGGTCCCAGCCTGATCCCAGCCTACTGTGGGAGCTGCCAACATGCAGCTCCCCTTGCCAAAAGCAATTCTGCTTAGTTTCTTGGAAGTGATAGCTGGTTTCCTACTCTCGCTTTGAAGAAGCAAAGCAGTTTTTGCAATGGCAGGGCGGGTAGCAAACGGCAACGTCCTGGGGGTTGGCACCCTAGGACATTGCATGAGCTGGCCCTGGAGGGTGGTGGGCCCCAGGGCCATGGACGGGGGCCACGTGGCCCCCCTCCTTTTGTCAAAATAGCCCCAGGGAGGTGGTGGTCCCCGGGGCTCAGGAGGGTTTGTGAGGCCTCCCACACCTAATTAAGGATGCCACGGGGAGGAGGCGGTCCCCAGGGCAGCGTTGGGGGGCAGGAGCCCCCATGCATATTATTTCGAAAGCCCGAGGGAGGTGGTGGGCCCCGTGGCTGCAGGATGACACGCGGCTCCCGCATACATTATAAACATTGCCCCCGGGTTCTAGCCCACCAGGATGGCACATTAAAACAAAGCGAGGTAGCCCTCGCTTTTTTTTGTCCAGATTCGTAGAGGGTCCACATTTTTAGACCCTTTTTTTTGTGACTCAGTTTTACCAAGTCACAAGATGGTTGCCAACACTTCCTGGTTGGGAGTGTT
Source organism: Lissotriton helveticus (assembly GCF_964261635.1). Classification (NCBI taxonomy): domain Eukaryota; kingdom Metazoa; phylum Chordata; class Amphibia; order Caudata; family Salamandridae; genus Lissotriton; species Lissotriton helveticus. The sequence goes on from NC_136072.1 coordinate 194,836,541, forward strand.
GGCAATCAGAATGAAGCTCGTGCTCTGTTGGGGTTCGTGAATCCTCCTCGGTGCTCAGATATATAAATGTTTATTTTTTTATTTCTCAGCAACAACTGAATTGATTTACACCATTTAAAAAAACAAATCTCGCTTGCTGGACCAAGACCTACCTTTTCGCCAAATTTGGTGCAATTCCGTTCAGCAGTTCGGGCTGTAGATTTGTCTAAAGTTCCTATGGAAATTAACATGGAGTTGAGGAATATTGCAGGATGGATGCAAGCCAACCTGCTTAAATTCAATGGTGAAAATACAGAGGTGATGATACTGGGCAAGAATAGAGACCTATGGGGCTCTCAACATTGGCCACCTGAAATGGGCGCCTTGCCCCAGCTCAATCAGCAGGTCCGGAACTTAGGTGGCCTCCGAGATCTTCATTGTTTCAGGGTTGAGAACCGAATAAAGTTTGAAGCCCTGAGCTATATGTTCAAAATCAAAAGTGGTAAAGTGCCCCAATATCTGAATGCTTTAGTTCACCTCTACCTCACCTCATGTTCCTTATGTTCTACCACCCAGGTGAACGTTACGGTGCCTAGGACCAGGCTGTCATGTATGGGTGGTTGGTCCTTCTCCTGTCTTGGCCCCTCATTGTGGAATACACTTCCTATGGCACTTCGGACTGAAACCATTTATGACAATTATCGCTAATGCTTAAAAACCTGGCTGTTTAATATGTAGAATCTAATTTGCTCGTTTGTTTCTTTTTCCCAGTTCTGATGGGCGGTGCCGGGAAATCCCTGGGTAGCTGTGCGCCCTATAAGATTCGGACTGTGTGGGGCTTACTAGAGGTACCTGGTGGGCCTTATTTTTATTTATTTGTTTAAATTAAAAAGAGGAGGGACCGAGTGGTTCCCCCTTCCGGGCCACTTCTGGCCCCAGGAACCGCTTCCCCCGGGGCCTGGCATCAGCGTCAGTCACCGTGGGAGGATCCCTAATTCCCCCATGGTCTCAGCCTGATCCCAGCCTACTGTGGGAGCTGCCAACATGCAGCCCCCTGATAAAAGCTCTTGAGCAGATTTAGTTGGAAGAGCAGGTTTGTTAGTACAACCATCAACAGCAAGCCACAGCAACTGACTCTGTATTCATAATGTAAACACTCCATCAATGATGTAGAACATACAGTGTTCGATTAAAGAGACAGTAATCATGACACATCCCCTTACCAATATAAAAGAAAAGATAAGTGAGATTTAAAGACAAAACAGCATAAGGGAATCTGTATCTGTACAAAATAACTTAATACAGAAAGGTAAAACAGCATAAAAGAAACCGTATGAAATAACTTAATACAGAACGTAATCTTTAAATTTCCTGGGAACTTGTCTTGTCCTAGGAATTGGTCTTGAACTATCAAGAACACTATCTTGGCTTTGGCTAGAAGAAGTGCAGGTATGACTGGAATTATCAATAGGCACAGAACCACTATTGGAATGACTATTAAACTCGGTACACTTTGCTAATCTAGACATGTTCCAAGTGCACCCATTGTCTAAAGTCACAACATTTTTTCTAATAGCAGTAATTATGAGAGGACCACTGAAATTAGAAGTACCCTTGTGTCCGTATTTTGGCTTCTTCACAAGAACACTATCCCCAACATTCCATTTTCTAAACTTGACATCCATCCTATCATCATAACGTTGTTTTACTTCCATTGATATTCAGCCAACGCATCTCTCCTTCTCAATTCATTTTCAACATCATCATCACAAACCCTCTCCGGAAGCCAAGCTGGGTTGAGCTTGGAATTAGCCAATCTCCCCCTCAATGCTTCAAAAGGAGACTTTTGCATGATAGCATTGGGAACAGTGCGATGCGCCCACCAGGTCTCCCTCAACACACTATTGAAAGAAACCTTAGACTGCAAAGCCCTCTGCGCACAACTTTTCACAACCCTATTCATTCGCTCAGTAAGACCGTTCGCTTGAGGCGAATAAAGAGCTGTCTTCTGGTGAACAATCCCAAGATCTTTGAGAAAACAGTCCATCTCATTTGAGGTAAATTGTACCCCATTGTCAGTAAGTACATACTTAGGCACCCCCTCTGACACAAATACATCCTTAAGAAACTCAATAATGGCTCTAGAGTTCACCATGCCCATGCATTTAGGAATCACCCACTTTGAAGTGTAATCCACCAGCATTACCACACCCTCTCATGTGAAGGCATGAGCTCAAAAGGACCCGCTATATCCAGCCCCACCTTTGTCCAAACCGTAACAGGAACTTCTACTGGAGAAAGAGGAGAATGACTAGTGGTGTGTGATTTGTCATTAGCGGCACACAAATGGCAATCCTTTACAACAACTTCCACCATCCGATCCATTCCAGGCCACCAGTATCTCTCTCTGATGCGAGCCTTGGTGAGATTCCTCCCCAGATGTCCCTCATGAGCCAAATTAACAACTTTCTCTCGCAACTCACCAGGAGGTAAGAGTCTGTCCCCTCTCAACAAGTTTCCTTGACAAAACGTTAAATCATTTCTAACCGTCGTATAAGGCTTTAATTCATTATCCAGTTGATCATATTTGGGCCAACCACTCCTGATGATATCCCTCAAAGATTGATCACTTTGATGACAAGAAAATATCTGAACAAGAGGGCGATAATCCGATCTCACAACAAATGGAATCCCCCACAAAAAGAATTTAAAATGATGTATTGACCAAAACACAGCCAACGCTTCTCTCTCAATGCAAGAATAATTCAATTCTGCATCCTTCAAAGCTCTTGAAGCAAAAGCCACCACAACTTCCTCCCCATTCACAATCTGAGAAAGTACCGCACCAAGACCTTTAAGGCTGGCATCGGTAGTGACAATGGTTTTTAACTTGGAATCAAAATGACCCAAAGTGGGCATTTTGCCAATCTCAGATTTTATCAAACAAAATGCTTCCTCACAATCATTAGACCAAGTGAACCGTACACCCTTTTTTAACAGAGGTCGTATAGGCTCAACAATGCTTGCAAAACCTTTAACAAATTTGGAATAAAATTCCGCCATGCCCAAAAAAGACTTAGCCTGGTCTTTATCTTCTGGAGCTGGTGCTTTGACAGTACTCTCAGCCAATTCTAACTTCGGTTGTATCCCTTTCCCTGAAATTACATGCCCAAGATAAGTGACTGAGTACAAACCAATTCTGCATTTCTCTTTCTTAACTGTGAGTCCCCTGTCAGATAATCTGCCTAACACTGATCTCAACACAGCATCATGTTCCCTTGCATCCACTCCATGAATTAAAATATCATCCTGGAAAAACATCACATTCCGTAGATCACCAAGAACCATCTTCATCACCCTTTGAAAGCAAGCAGCAGCCGAGGCCAATCCAAAGGGCATTCTTAAGAACTGATAAGCACCAAGGGGTGTAACAAAATATGTTAAGTGTCTGGACTCTTGATGTAAAACAATTTGGTGGTATGCAGAAGAGAGATCTAGAACACTAAATATGTTTGCTCCTTTCAGAATGCTAATTGATGCAGATATATTCGGCAAAGGTTGCCGATCAACCCAAATACATTCATTGAGTCCACGCAAATCTACACACATTCTTACCGCTTTTCCACCATCCTTGGGTGCAAAACTATTGGACTTAACCATTCTGAAGACTCTATTTCTTCTATTACATTCAATTTCAAAAGTTTCTCAATCTCCAATTTCAAAGGCTCAACCATGATATTCGGAACTTTTCGAACTTTATACACACATGGTTTAGTTGAATTCTTAAGGATTATCTTGTGTTCAAATCCCTTTAAACATCCCAATGTATCTGAGAACACTTTAGGAAACTCAGAAAAAATGTTGTTAGATTCGGACACACTGCTAACTCCTTCATGAAGAGCAGAAGAAATTAAGTCTTCCATAAACATGACTTGATCATGAGGATTTTTGGCACATGGATTTAGGATTATACCAAAATCATGTTGATGTTTCCATCCGAGAAGATTATCTCCTCTCACGGCCACATAAACTTTCCCAGTGATTTCTTTACCCCTGAAAGAAATCTTGGCTACTGTATATCCCAAAATATCTATTTTTGATCGACCATAACTTAAAGGAGCAATGTCTGGGGGCAAAAGTGGAAACTTTTCTAGACCGACAACCTCATCCCAAATTTTGTTTCCTATCAATGTAAAAGGAGATCCCGGGTCCGCCATAAGTTTAAATACATACTTGTCAATACCAATATCACAGAAAGGCATAGTGATACACTCAGAATCAACATTCTCTCCAAAATCCTTTACGTTTGATATCACCACAGTGCGTACAATGTCAGATACATTTTCATTAGACTCTTTCTTTTTGTTAGACTTACAAACACGAGCATAGTGACCTTTACCCCCACAATTGTTACAAATACTATCTCTTGCAAAACAATTCGGATAATTAGAAGTGTGAGAAAAACTACCACATCTGAAACAACGCATTCTCTGGTTAGGATATGAGCGTTGTTGCCGAAAATCACGTTCTTTGGGTAAAGAAGTTTCTCTATTAAAGGAAGGACGACTCTCTTGAGAACCCTTCTGAGTTGACAAGTTCTTTTGAGGCAATTTGTTTCTTGCATTAGCCGAAACTTTGGCAATAGCATCAGGGGATTCCTCTAAAACTTCATCTTCTTCTAGTCTATGTATGACATCTTGATTTTTCTTTTTAACGTCAACAGAAGTGTGATTTGCTTCCTCTTTATTTTTTCTTATCTCTTTAACCCAAGTAGAGGTATTCTCCATGCCTTCCACAATATCCATAGCCTCTTTTAAAGAAGGATTCTTTGATAACAACTTTTCTTGGACTCTTGCGCTGTTCGTACATCTCACAAGCTGATCTCTCACAAGTGATTCAGCTAAATCCCCAAAATCACACGTGCGTGCAAGAGTTTTTAAAACAGCTACATATGTGCCAACACGTTCAGTTGGACCTTGTACACGAGTGAAAAATCTATGTCGTTCTAAAACAACATTAATTCTTGGGCCAAAATAACTTTCTAACATAGTCATGGACATTTCGAAAATGTCTGCAGGCTCACCATCAGCCCCACCCACAGGTATAGTATCCATACTGTCATATGTGTGTCTGCCCTCAACTCCTAAATTATGCAGTAAAATTGCTTGTTTCCTTACAGCTGAGAACTTCTCTCCTCCTATTGCTACTAAGTAAGAGTCAAACAAATTCCTCCATCTCTTCCAAAGGAGAATAGGTTCACCCTCCTCTGAAAGAAATGGTGGTGGTTGTGACATGCTAGATGTGGTAGCCATATTGAAAAAATAAATAAATACCAAAACCAAACTTGTTTCTAGGTAACACGCAAAAACTCACAACAGAGTACAGATAAGAACAAATATGCTGTGGCACACATCAATGAGTGTTGATAACTGGTTTAAAATGCCCGAATCCTCCAATGCACTGTTGTGCTGATAACTGCTTTAAAATACCTAAATCCTCCAATGCAATGCTGTGCGCATCAGCGTACAAAATAGCGATGAGTTGAATGAAGAGTTCCAAATATTGAAATTCATTGATGCACCGCCGTGCACATCGGCCTTGAAACTGTATTCCAAATATTGAAATTCATCGATGCACAGCCGTGCGCATCGGCGTTGAAAGCGTAGTCATGGAAACCACAAAATGGCCACTTACGCGATGACGCGGGACGTTGCGTGACGACGTGAACGTCAGGTCAAAGTTCTCAGCACCGCATCACCTCAGCATCGGAACGAAGAAGTTACCGAACAAAGATCCAGGCGTGCAGATTACACGCGATGCTTAACGCGAGGCAAATTCAAATCCAAACAAGGTTAGTAACAGTTGTAAACATCGGTGAATCCTTGACAATATGAATTCAAGATTAGGAATTTTAATCGGATTTTCTGCCCGGTTGTGGCAAACAAATTCTAAAGTCATCGACAAAGTAGCAGTCCACAAAATTGTGAAGTTAAGAAACTTCAAATTCAGGAAAATGTAGAAATGTGTACCCAAAAGAAAACATCAGGACGACTGTACAGAATCCTAGTAGAGTGATAAATCCAAAAAATGAATAGTCCAAAACTGCAGTTAAGGATTCAAACGTTGAGAATCAGGATTTCCAGAGAAACAGTCAGTTCAGGCAAGGTAGAATTTAGAAATCCGAAGTAAAAGTGCTGTAGTCCAAATTCAAATAATTAGCAGCATCAGTGGAGAATGGTGCTATAATAAATCCAAGGCAAGTGGCAGTACCTGTAGGGTATCCAAGTGCAGCAGTTGGATCAAAATCCCAAATTTGTCCAAACCAAGTCCAAAACAGAATTTCAATTGTAGGGGAATTGATGGTTGTAAGTGCTTGTCCCCAATCAAGCCTTGACCCTCGTCGCCAGTGATAAAAGCTCTTAAGCAGATTTAGTTGGAAGAGCAGGTTTATTAGTACAACCATCAACAGCAAGCCACAGCAACTGACTCTGTATTCAGAATGTAAACACTCCATCAATGATGTAGAACATACAGTGTTCCATTAAAGAGACAGTAATCATAACACTCCCCTTGCCCAAAAGCAATTCTGCTTAGTTTCTTGGAAGTGACAGCAGGTTTCCTACTCTCGCTTTCAAGTAGCAAAGCAGTTTTTGCGATGGCAGGGTGGGTAGCAAACGGCAACGTCCTGGGGTTTGGCACCCTGGGACATTGCATGAGCTGGCCCTGGAGGGTGGTGGGCCCCAGGGACATGGAGAGGGGCCACGTGGCCCCCTTCCTTTTGTCAAAATAGCCCCAGGGAGGTGGTGGTCCCCAGTGCCTGGGGTCTGCAACGGATCCCCACCTGTAATTAAAGTTTGCTCCGGGGAGGTGGTGGTCCCCGGGGCTCAGGAGGGTTTGTGAGGCCTCCCACACCTAATTAAGGATGCCACGGGGAGGAGGCGGTCCCCAGGGCAGCGTTGGGGGGCAGGAGCCCCCCATGCATATTATTTCAAAAGCCCGAGGGAGGTGGTGGGCCCCGTGGCTGCAGGGGCACACGCGGCTCCCGCATACATTATAAACATTGCCCCCGGGTCCTAGCCCACCAGGATGGCACATTAAAGCAAAGCGAGGTAGCCCTCGCTTTTTTTTTTGTCCGGATTCGTGGAGGGTCTACGTTGTTTGACCCTTTTTCTTGTGACTCAGTTTTACCAAGTCACAAGATGGTTGCCAACACTTCCTGGTTTGGAGTGTTGGCAAACAGAATGAAGCTCGTGCTCTGTTGGGGTTCATGAATCCTCCTCGGTGCTCAGATATATAAATGTTTATTTTTTTATTTCTCAGCAACAACTGAATTGATTTACACCATTTAAAAAACAAAGCCCGCTTGCTGGACCAAGACCTACATTTTTGCCAAATTTGGTGCAATTCCGTTCAGCAGTTCGGGCTGTAGCTTTGTCTAAAGTTCCTATGGAAATTACCATGGAGAAAACAAGTTTTGGGACCTCATTTTTTCTTGTACCCCAAAGATATTGGCAAAAGAAAAAAGGCTTTTTGAATCGAAACAATGTCCTAACTATACCTACCTGCTGGCGACCACCAGCAGGTAATATATATATGTGATCAAGGCACTTGGAGTGCCGAAACGCGTTATGCTGCCAGCACTGATGGTGGACTCAAATCAATAAAGAAAAATCTGCACCTTACCTCTGGTCCGTGCTCTGTGTTGTCCAAAGGAGAAACAAGGAGTTGACTGGATATATATATATATATATATATATATATATATATATATAAGCACAGTCCCAAAATCCGCTACGCTCTCAGCCACCAAAAACACGCCAAAATTTCAAATTTCCAAGGGTGTTTATTTACACCTACAACATGTTTCGGCTTAGTCAGACGAAATTTGATATTTTGGAGTGTTTTTGGTGGCTGAGAGCGTAGCGGATTTTGAGACTGTGCTTACTTCAATTACCGGCGTGCTCGGCCGGAGTGCACGCCACCTCCCACGGGGCCACCAGCAGTTGAGACAGGGCTCGTTTGAAAAAAAATATTTATATATATATATAAGACCTTCATAATCCTGGATTGCCACTGTCTCGACAAATTTCAGGTACGGACCACAACGTGCTTGATTGTTTCAGAGTGCTTTTATTGCAAAATAGTCAGCATAAATGAACTAAGGCAAGTACCCAGCATGACGCGTTTCGACAATCAGCCACTGTATTGATCACATGGATCAAGACAGTACATACACACACATTATTAATTGTGTTATTTTTTTTTGGGGGGGAAGACCCCCCACCAGACTTCCCCTTTTTTTTTTTTTTTACATTCATATAAATTAAAAAAAAATCTATATTGGGATGGCGACCCCTACAAACCAAAGAAAAATATTTTTTTTAATTCGGGGGCGGGGGGGGGGTTGCAGTTCTAAGTCTAGCCAACAGTAGAGCTGTCTAGTTTGCTAAGGAAAATCTTGGTCTGTCGGGTTTTTAAGGTATTTTGTCAGTGCATTACTTGTCATGTAGCCCAAACACTAATGGGGCATGGAAATCACACAAGCCTACAACTGTAAAAGGTTTATCAGAAAAAATATTAATAACACAGTATGAATGTATCCAGTACACATTTTTATTGGAATGAAAAAAAACATTCATGTATACTCAATTCTTCAGTAGTTCAACGGCGGTTTACAATGGGTGAGACATATACAGTGATCATGTGACTATGTGCTCAGTGACAAACAATTTGTGCAATATATACAGGGTGGTTCAGGGTTTTGTACAAGGGAAAGGACAACGATTTTTGTGGCCAGACAAACAACAGAGACCCTGGGAGCTATTAATGCAAGCTGTACTGGATACATTCATACTGTGTTATTATGATTTTTTCTGATAAACCTTTTACAGTTGTAGTCTTGTGTGATTTCCATGCCCCATTGGTGTTTGGGCTACATGACAAGTAATGCACTGACGAAATAACTTGAAAACCCGACAGAACCACTTTTTTTCTATAAACTTTATACCCAGGTTCTGAGGGACCCAGGGTCACCCCGTTTTGTTATTGGAAGAAAAATCTTGGGGCGATTTGGAAAGCTTCTATTGGAATGCATTCTGTCTATTGCTTACCATTGGCTTTGTGGTATGTAATTCACATTTACTTGCTTGCTATTTGCTGGCTTTATTTGTTTTCGGCTGTGCAGCTTGAGTACGTGTCTTCTGTGTAGCATAGTCTGTTTATAATAGCCTCTTCGATTCTTCCCCCAGTGCTCATTTCTGTAAACAGGCTTTTAAATCTTGCTCTTATCTTGTCACATTTGGTGTGCAATCAGAGACCAAGGTCAAATATCAGGCTCTGCCTTACAAGGGAACTTGAGGTTTACTTTTCTTTCCCAGACTTCAAAGTGAGAGTATTTATGTGACAATCATGCCGGGCAATGGGGGGTGCTGGAGGATGGATGTACAATTTTATTTTTTTCTAGCATACAACAAAGTTTAAATGTCTGTAAATTAATTGCAGATATTTCAGAATATATCCGAATTAAGAAATCACAAAGCAAGCACATTTTAAAGTAACTCTGAAGTGCAGTGGAATAAAATACTTTAATGTGATCAGAACAAATAAACACACTAGATAGTGCCATTGCCACGTATTATCGTTTGCGTGCTTTATAGTTTTATCAGTAAAATGGTATGTCTGTGCAAATGTATTGGTAATTTCAATGTATTGTATGTAATGGCAGTGTGCTACCACATCATGCATACTCCACATTATGCCACTCCACTATGCACCACCCCCACCCCACTGCATTCTACTCTGCACCACTTGTCTCTGTGCACTTCAGCCTCTCTACTCTACGCCACACTACTCTAAGCCACTCTACTGTGCACCACTGAACTCGACGCCACTCTACGCCACTGCACTCTACCTGCACCACTCCACTCTATGTCACTTTACTCTACTTTGAAACAAACTACACTACCCCCACTGCAATCAACAGTGCACCACATTACTGCTCTCTACTCTAACTGTGCTCTATGCTAATGTACTCTACACTACTTTACTCAAAATCAGTGTACTCTCCGCCACTTCACACTATGCCAATCTACTCTGCACCACTGCACTCTGCATCACACACTACTGCACTCTATGCCACTCTACTGTCCATCAATGCACACTATGCCAATACACTATACAACTCTATTCTACTCTGCAACACTGCACTCTCAGTCACTGAACTCTACACTATTGCACTCTACTCTACACTTCTGTACTGCACTCTACACCCAGGCACATTACACCACCACACTCTACTCTGCACTCTACACCATTGCACTCTATTCTACTCTGCACCACTGTACTCTACACTACTGCTGTATACACCACTCTGTGCCACTGCACTCTACTCTGTTCTACTCTACTCTACTCTACACCAAGGCAGTCTTTGCCACTCCACTCTACTCAGCAGCACTCCACGCCCATTCACTCTGCTCTGAAACAACCTACTTTAAGCGTTTCTTCACCACTGCACTCTACGCACGTTACTCAAAACCAATGCACTCTATGCCACTGGATTCTATGCCAGTCTACCCTGCACCACTGCACAATATGCCAATCTACTCTACATCACTGCACCATGGCCTACTTACCTCTGCCCTGCACCTTTCCACTTCACTCTACTCAGAAATACTGTACATCACTGCACTCTACATTGTGCCACTATACATCACTGCACTCTACACCACTTTACTCTAAACTAAGCCACTCTACCCCACTGCACTCTACAACTTCTATTCTGCACCACTCTACTGTGCACCACTGCTCTCTATGCCACTACGTTCTTGTCTGCAGCACTCTACCACACTCCACTTCCTGGCCCCCATGTCAGAGGGAGAGCCCTGCGTCCTGCAGGAGTCTTGGGATTAAAGCGGATGGGGCTCGAGACACATTGCCCGTGCCTGCCTGGTTAGTGTTGGACTTGGCCCTTTTGGCAGGTTCACCCCTAAACTTATTGCCTTTTATGTGACCTGATATTAGTAGTTTTTGGCCTCTGCGCACTTTAGCACTGTGGCCCAGTGTAAAGTGCGTGCGCACTCTGAGTGCTTGTGGTGAGATTGGCATGCCCTCCCATAGGAATGCATAGGGGATATGTATGTCTGTGGTAAGTCCTGGTATGAGAGGAGTGCAGGCGCAAGTTTAGTATGTGCGAACTCGTGAGAATAAATGCTGCGCAATGGTATGTGCAGATGTATGGTGACTGGTGGAGAAATGCCACTTTTAGAAATTGGCATTTCTGTGTACAGTGTGTCTGCTTGCCTGATGTGAATTGCATGCCTGGCTTGTGATTGACAGGTGCTGGATGGTGTGGGTGGCTCCAGGAGCCAGGATGACTCTGCCCAGTGGTGAATAGGGAGATCTGCATGTGGATGGGAGGGAGGAGTTGCACCTGGGACCTGAATAGGACTGTGCCTTCCCTCCACAATGCTGGCTCCGGGCCCTGTGGTGCATCTGAGCACCTAGCCCCCACCTGACAAAGGAGATAGGAGCTGAACACAAAAAAGTGCTCCAAAGCTCCCCCAAACCAGTTGCATCTGTTTTTTTCCCCAGCCCTGTGCTGTGTCACAAAGGAAAGGGGTGTATAAATGTAGGGGCTGTGACCCCAGTGCTCTATTGTGTTGTTCTCCTGACTTGAGGGGGTCCTGCTGCTGCCGGGCTCCAGGAGGAACTGCCACAAGGGACTGCCTCCCTGCTGGAGGGCCCTGTGTGCTGGCCTGCCTGGGCCCAGCCTTTGCCCCCCACGGACTTAAACTCTAGCGTCTTGTGAGAGCTTTATTTTTAATTTCTGACGAGCGCTTTGCTATCCTGAGGAGCGCGTGAGCTTTGCAGCTCAGAGTTGCACATAGTGGGCAGGGCATCCCAAGTGTAGGGACTCCCTCGCACTTGCTAATTCCTGAAAGCGGACGCCCACCCCGCGTTTTTGTGCCTCGAGGGCCGGTGCCCACCGTGCAGTGTTGCCTGTTTTTGCACGTGTGCCCACCCCGCTCATTTTCTTTGTAGTTATGTCCTAGCGGGTGCTCACCCAGCTTCATGTCATAATTAGGAGCGGGAGCCCACCCCGCATCACCGCCACGGCCCGAGACAGAAGAGAAGCGCCGCCGCAACCCACGGAAGCAAGGCAGCCTTCTTTGGGACATGGGCGGGGCCTGCCCTGGATGTCGAGCACCAGCTGGAAGACCCTAGGCGGGAGTCCACCCCGCGCTGGGAAGGGCACCGAAGAGTAAGACAGCAACGGAAGAGACTTCGCTCCAGGTATCGCAAAGCGCTGTAAAGGAGTGCTGAAGTCAGACGGGAGCCCACCCAGCCTGCATGGTCCTGCTCCGGCCTACCTGAGAAAAGGTCCGGTACCGGAAATCGCAGAAGGGCCCCCATGTCAGAGGGGGAGCCCCGCGTCCTGCAGGAGTCTTAGGATTAAAGCGGAGGGGGCTCGAGCCACTGGCAGTGCCTGCCCCCGTCGCGGTTAGGAGAGACCCGCTGCACAGCACCCAGGGAGCCCGCTGAGTGGGGCATGGTTGCGAACGGGTTGGAGTGGTGTTGGGGCACTTTGACAGTGCCCGCCCCCCTCCTGCCAGTACTAACTTCTTTGGGGAACAGCTGCTGAGCGGACTCGCAGGAGGGCGAGTCGCTCCACTTTTGGGGGGTGATTTTTGTTCAAGGAGCCCCAGAGTGGGGCCCTCGAGTACTCGTGCCCGTTTTCTCGACAGCTGCCCCGCCTGGCAGAGGGCAGCTGCACCGTGGGGGCAAGTTGTGCTTCGGAGTCCCAAGGTGGGGCTCACGAGGACCTAGTGGTGCCATTGCCCATTTCTACATCAGCTGCACCGCCAGTTAGCGGCAGCTGCAACATTAGCACAATTTGTTGTAAAGAGTCCCAGAGGGGGACTCAGGGCACAATAGTGCCAGCCCTATTATTTTCCTTGGAGGGCCATTTCATTTCAGAGTCCAAGAGAGGGGCTCAGGGAGCACCTCGGTGCCCGTGCTCATTTTTACAGCTGCCCAGCAAGTAGTGTGCAGCTGCCACGTTTAGGCTTGAGTCATTGCGCCTTCTGCTTTTGCTGCATGCGCAGCCAGCCCGGACATTTTGGACATTGGGTATTTGAGCCCCTCTGAGAGGCCAATTGGCCTAGGGCCAGGATCAGTGTGTGCCTCCAATTGGGGCACACTGTTTTTTTTTTTTTTTAATTTATTTATTTTTTGAAACACCTTTATTGATATTCACGTATAACACAGCTCAACGCCTACAACCAACTAGTGGCCGGCAGCTTCTTAAATCCACTAGGAGGCAATTTACCAAGCAGTCAGGTCCACAGCCAAATTTTACACAGCAAGCCGCCTACAACCACTCTGGGCCAGCCGCGTTACATTTAACTATCCGTGAACCCCACATGATATGTTTAGCAATAGTCCATGCATTACCCAGCCTCCTAAGTCAGAGGAAGGCCACATATCCTAGTATCACCTTCTCAATGCGAGAGTTCGGTATTCAGGTCAGTAGGAGCTAGCGCGACATTATTGGTGTAGATTCTTTTTCACATTTTCAATTTGGAACCAGCAGTGAATATTCATCTGAAAACAAATTTGTAACTATTGCATTGTAATTTGCTAGGCAAGTGTCTAGTAAAAACAATAACACACAGTAACTTGAAACACAAAGAATAAAGGCAATACATTTCCGATACGACCAGTGCAGCACAGTTAACTAGTGTTCCCACTTTATACACCATGTCGCTATTCATGTCATTGGAGTCAACACTACAACCGCTCCCTTTCAAACGTTACAAAGCTCCCTTCCTTCACCCCACATTAACTTGTGAGCCACTCTCAGATTGGCCCTCACTACATGCTAGCAGGTATTCGCGCAAGGGGGCCCAAATATCTCTTGGTTTGGACTTAGTAGGTAGTTCTTCCGCATAAGTCTCTAATTGGTCCCTACAGTACACCATATCCTTCAACCACGCCTCGACTTTAGGGCGTCTTTTGCTGTCCCAGGTAAACAAGGTACGTCTCTTCGCTAACAGCAGGGCCACTTGTGTTAGTCTGCCCGCGATACCCTTCAGTTGCGGGGCATGCCCCAATAGACACAGCTCCGGAGTATTTGGCAGCACAAGTCCTGTCATTTTCGCTATGCAGGCTATGACGCTTTTCCAGTATGAATGTACATGTCTACACTCCCAAGCCAGGTGCAGAAAACCCGCAGGGCCCATTCCACACCGTTTACATGTTTCCTCATCATGTAACCCTATCCGCCAAAGTCTATGAGGGGTGTGGTATGTCTGATGCAGAAACTTTAAGTGTATTATCCTTAAATTGCTATTAGGGGTTAACCGCCCAGTGGTCGAGCAGATTCGCTCCCAGTCTGCTTCCGTCAGTGGAGGGTCTAACAGTTTGTTCCATCTCGCCAAACTAGTGTCCTCAGTGCGTGGCATGTCCGCTTGTACCGCTTTGTACAATTTACTAACCATTTTCTTTTTTGTGGGGGCCGTGATTACTATCTGAAGTGGCAGAGAAATGGCAGGCTCTGCCGGAAAAGTGGTATAGTGGTCTCGCACTGCCCGTCTCAACCTGTAGCAGGTGAAATTGAACAGCAGCGTCAGGTTCACGATATCTGACATTTCCTCCCCAGATATGTACGTTCCCTCCTCATATAGATCCCCCAAATTTACTATCCCAACGGCATTAAGAGCCTTGATGGATCCCTTATCTTGCGCCACTGATAGAGCAGCGTGCCCCTCAATAGGCAGCCTAGGGGCGTAGAGAGGAAGCTTTTGAGTTTTACGCCCAATCGCCTGCCACGCCGCCGTGGTTATGTCAATCGTGTTAATCTCTGTTCTCGGCGTGCGCCTATGTGCGTGTGTAATAATGCCTTTCAATGGTATCGGATCAGCATCCCCTTGTTCCACCGCTACGTGGGGCATGAATGCATGAGGTTTGAACCAGTAGTGGGCGTATTGGGCCTGAAAGCATAAATAATAGATATACATATCAGGCGCACTAAAGCCCCCTCTATCAAAGGGGAGTGAGAGCGTGTGCCAGCTAATCCTCGGTTGTTTCCCGCCCCATACCAGCCTTAATAGTTGTGTCTGGACAGTTTTAAAAAAGTGCATCGTCAGAGTGATCGGGACATTGCTAAATAAGTATTGAAATTTAGGCAAAATCACCATTTTGATAATAGCTATCCGGTCTGCTAGTGATAATGGCAAGCACACCCATTTGTCCACTTGAGCAACCAAGGCTGCATACGCAGTCTCGTAGTTTTCTGCAATTACCACTGCCGGGTCCCTGTGTATCCACACTCCCAGATACTTCACTGGTTCAGCGGACCATAATAATGGGTACTCCACAGGTGGAGACCCGATGGCTGCCGTTAAAGGAATTATCACCGACTTCTTCCAGTTTATGTGAAGCCCAGAGTATAAACTAAACTTCACGTATTCGTGCAGGAGAGGAGACAGGTATGAGGTCGGTTCCCGGACGTACAGAACCATGTCATCCGCATAAAGCGAAATTGCTACCGGCCTGTTGCCAAAATTCAGCGCCGCAGCTTTATGAAGTTGCCGGATCTTGTACGCTAACGGCTCTAGTACAATGGCGAACAGCAACGGGGATAGTGGGCACCCCTGACGTGTGCCCCGTTCTATACGCAGAGATGTGTCCCCACCTATTCGCACTCTAGCAGTGGGCTCAGTGTATAGCAGTTTAACCCAATTGACAAACATGAGGGGGAACCCATTTTATGTAATACCTGTATCATGTAGCTCCACTCTATTGAATCGAACGCCTTCGCGGCATCAAGTAACACCGCGACGGCCTGTAAGTCCGGATTTAAGACATGCAACATCGAAAAAATAGTTTGCAGTTTCATTGCCGTAGATTGATCAGGGATGAACCCGGACTGATCCGGCTGCACTAGAAGGGGCATCAACGGCTGCAGCCTCGTAGCCAGTATCTTCGCTAGTATTTTCGCATCTAGATTAATGAGGGACAGGGGGCGATATGATTCACAATCATCTGGGGGTTTGTCCTTTTTTAGTAACGTGATAATCATTGCCTGGCGCAAAGACAGCGGTAATTTGCTTGTCTCATAAGCCTCTGCATACATCTCTAGTAAGTGGGGCACAAGGATCTTTGCAAATGCCTTGTAAAATTCCGCTGTGAGCCCGTCAGGCCCTGGCGCCTTCCCATTCGGGAGTGATTTGATAGCCGTCTCTACGTCTTCTGTGTTGATTGACAGACAGAGATATTTCCTATGGGCGTCCGACAGCCAGGCACAAGCGATGTCATCTAGATATTTATCTAGCTCCCGACTATCCGTGTCCCCCCCAGAAGTGTATAATGTGCTGTAGAATGTACGGAATTGTTCCATAATGTCCGTGGTCGTGTGGTGCGCCTCTCCATTCCTGTCTACTATGCACTCGATGGGGGGTTGCATAGCCCTGCATGTCAGTCTAGCTGCTAACGATCTACTTGGTCTCCCACCTTCCCCATATCTCCTAGCAACCTGTCTCTTGGATAGATATTTAACCTCGGAGTCAGCTAGTTCATTGTATTCATCCACAAGGTCGTGTATGTGCGCCAGTGTCTCCTTGTCATGTGTCGAGTCATACTGTGTTTCAAGCCCTCTCAGTTTGCCTTCTAATGTATGCAGCCTATTTCGAATATCTCTCAGTATGCCCGCCACTGTGCCAATATAGGTCCCCCTAATTGTGACCTTGAAGGCCTCCCATAGCATCTCTTGACTATCCACTGACCCTGTATTATCCTCAAAATATCTTTCAATAGCCACCCTTATCGCATCGTCATATGTGGGATCTAGAAGTGCCTCTGCTCGAAATCTCCATGTGAATGGGGGCCTTTGATTCTGAGGGAGTATGAACGTCAGTAGTATCGGATTATGATCTGACAGCATTCTCGGTAGGATCTGCACCCCAGTCACCCAAGCGTTGACATCGTCACTTACTAGCCAGTAGTCTAGCCTAGACCATCCGTTTGTTGCCGGCGTGACGTGTGTGCCCGCTAATGTCAGTGTATTTCTGTGTCGCCAAGCATCTATCAGCCCAAATTCCAGCATGGCATTTGTGATACATGTCACTACTTTGACCATCCTAGCTCCCTGCGGATTTGACTTGTCCATCTGGGAGTCTAAATGAGTGTTTAAGTCTCCTCCCCATATTATCGCTGTGTCAGGCCGTGTACGCAAGGTTCTAAACAGCTGTTCATAAGCCGCAGTGTCATCTACCACCGGGCCATAGAAATTGACAATCGTTATTTTCACATGTCCCAGTTTACCCAGTACCATCGCCTATCTCCCCTCCTCATCTGTGGCCGAATCTATCATTGTAAAGTCCATTCCTTTATTTATGAGTATTAACACCCCCCTCGCATAGGAAGAGTAAGAAGAAGCAAGTCTGTATGATGCCCATTTCCTAGCTACTCTGTCTTCAGATGTCTTAGTAAGGTGAGTTTCTTGTAGCAGTGCTAATGTGACATTGTGTCGATCCAAATGCGCTAATACCTGTCGTATCTTCTGCGGTGTATTAAGCCCCCGTATATTCCAGGATATAGCCTTATATGGTGTACCCATCAGGGCGGTGCCGGTGGCAAATCATTATGACTAATCGCAGCACCCGTGTGTGTGTGCCCAAGTACAACATGTACCAAAGTAGATCGTATTGTAAACTAAATGCCCTTGGTCCAACCGGACAACAGAACACCCCCCCCTCCTCCCACCACCCACTTCAGCATACCCCAATCGCTAAAGACATATCCCCCTTGAAACACCCTCGCCAACAACACTCCAGACATCCCAGAGTCAGGTTGGGGAACACCCATTGGGGATCGTGGCAGCTACCACCACTCCCAGTCAACAAGTGGGAGGGGAGCCATTGAGTCTGTGTCGTTGCTGCGCATCCCTTTCATTGTGCTAGGCAGCACCCACCTCTGCGCCTGCGTGCCCGCACTTATTTGCACCACTTGGGTCGCGCCCGTCCAATCAGTTCGTAGCAGTACTTCAAAAACCTTGAATCCCACCCAACCAGTGTACTCTCCTTACTTGTCATTCGTCAATGTCCGAGGTAGGGGCGGCAGCAGAATCCTTTTGCTGGCGCAGTAGAGCTTTTGCATGATCCATAGCTTGCTTGGGCATCGTGCAAATTTTACCCTTCTCAAATGTTCCAATGCGCAGTCTAGCAGGGTAGAGCATTGCATAAGGTATATGTTCCTTCTGTAGGGTCTTCTTAACATTTTTAAACTCCTTGCGCGCCGCCAGAACCGCAGGAGTGAAATCTGGGTAAAACGACAAAGTGTTCCCTTGATGGTTAATGTTCCCCTTCTGCCGAGAAATGCGCAGCACTGTGTCTCTGTCTCGAAAATGTAGCAGTCTAGCTACTATAGGTTTTGGCAGCGCACCCGGTGGGGGTCGCGCCGCCAATGACCTATGCGCACGCTCCACAGAAAACAAAGGGGAGAGCTCTTCCTTACCGCAGATTTCCAGAGGCAAAGTCTCGATGTAGTCCTCCATCTTCCCCACATTTGTGGATTCCGGCAGACCCAGTAGGCGGATGTTATTTCTGAAGGATCTCGCTCCGCTGTCTTCGCTCCTTGCCTGTATAACGTCCAGCAGCATGGCAATCTCCCCCGTTTTGTCCGCAATTTGCTGTATTCCGTCCTCTGCATCAGATATACGCTGCTCAGCCTCATTCAACCGGGCAGTGTGTTTGTCTAGTTCCGAAGAGAACTGGTCCATTCTGCCAGAGAGGACCTCAATTTTACTGTCAATGGTCTGTAAACTAGTTCGAATGGCTGCCAAGGTTTGTTCCAGAGCAGAAGAGGGTGCAGCGTCAGTGTCATGTTCTGTGTCGGACGCCGAAGTCCGTCCCTGACGACCCCCTTTCCGCAATTCAAAGTTAAGCTTGGGTTGGGATTTGTCAGGCTTCCCCATGGTGTACCGACGCCGATAGTGCGTGGCCAGCCGGTCTGCGGATATTCACAATGCAGCACTATCAGTCATTCACAGTCACTATCCGTTCCCCAGGCCTCAGTTACACCAAATGCCTCACGCTTGCTCGTCGTACAGTGCGCAGCGCAGCCCCCACGCAGGGATTACTCGAATTATCCCTAGCAGATGTCTCAGAACCAGCAGTCCGCCTGACCACTAGTACCTCCGCACCTCACCGCTGTCTCCAGCCTGGTTTCCCAGTTCCGTGTCTCCTCCGCAGCGATCCGGACCCTCGCCACACGGTGAACGCCTTGTCTCCCACCAACTTAGCTCTCCACCAATGGTCGGAGTGAGGATCCAAGGTCGCATTCCACTGAGGGGGTGTTGGTCGTCCGCCTTAAGGTGTGTGGAGCTCCGGCGCACGGGTCTCAGTCGTGTCTTCCGTGCCGCTAGTGTTGCACCTCAGATGTCCCAAGTCGGCCCCAGCGCATATGTGCCCTCACGTATCACAGTGTGATTCTGTGTCGATCAATGTCCCACACTAGCAGGCCAGTCAGTCGCCTCAACGTCCAGCCCACCTACGTGCCAGGTGGAACAATCACAGGATTCCTGGCAAGTTTAGCAATTGTCTATGGCGGAAGAGTGCATCTCACTAGCACGGCATACCTGCAGTTTCGTGGCGCTCCTTCGCCGGCTGCGGCCCACTACCACCTCCCAAGCCGGGGCATCAAGTAATGGAAGGTCCAGAAAGGTCTATCCGGTCTGGGCAAATGTTGTATCCGTGATCTCGGCGTCCGAGCCACACCGCAGGGTCGTCTTCCCCGCGGCGCTATCAGCCTCAGACGACCCCAGCAATTCGCCCCTCACAGTATGCGGCTTTCTAGGGCATGGGTCTCATCCGCAGAAGCGCCGTCTACGTCCGCAGCGGCGCGCTCCTCAACTCCCAGGTCGGCCCTATTGCATATGTGCCCTCGCGTACCTCAGTTCGCCTCCGCTTCGATCACAGTCCTCCACCATCAGGCTGTCCAGGCACCACGATTCCTGTTATGCCCCCGTGCTCGGAGGGAAAGCCGCAGAAATTCTCACAAGTCAGTTAATGTTCGCAGTGCAGTAAAGCGCCAGGCCAGGAGGCCTCCGCTGTGTCTGCTTCAATCTGTGCACCCGACTGCGGCCTACTACCGCCTCCCAAGCCGGGGCCTCACGTAGTATGGGCCCCGGAAGGCCTGTTCTGTCCGTGCAGGTATTAACACCGCTATGTCGTCAACGGAGCCCCACTGCCGGGTCGCCTCACCAGCAACGCTGCCAGTCGCCGAAGAACACCGAATGGCATCCCCCGGTTACCCAATCGTCCCAAGTCGCCACCACAGACGGTCGCCTTAGCGCCACCCAGCCGCCACCATTTTAGGCTCACTCCAGGCTCTCGCGTTCCCGGCCAGTAGATAGCGCCCAAGCGCGCCCGCAGCGGTTCCAATCTTCGCCCCAGCGATCTCTGGGTTCCAACGAGTCCCTCCGGTGAATGCACCCCGACACTCAAGGGCATACGGTCAAGGAAATTAGCTTATGTCTTCTCAATGGCTGGCGGAGCAGCACTACAGTGTGGCCATGTTCGCCGAGCTCCAAGCCACGCCCCCCCGGGCACACTGTTTTTATGCCAATTTATTTCCTAAGGTGTTTACGCTTGTGATGCCTAATGTGATGCTATGTTGCTTATGCATGATGTATTTATGCCCCTGAGGTTTATTTATTTATTTGAGTTTTATATAGCGCTGGCTAGACCCGGAGGCATCAGACAGCTTTACATGAGGATTAAAACGTGTTATAGCATTACATCAGTTACAGTTACATCCGTTGCTAGTGCATTCAATAAACATGCACAATATGTTTTATACCTAATGCTAATGTGATAATGCGGAGGTCATTATTGTGCCAGTAATTACTGGTTGTGGACTACGTCTATGATAAAGTTAATTTTACTATTTCTTCTAAGTGATGATTCTAACGGTGGTCCATGTGGCCCTGTCATGTGTATATAATCCCCTGTAAATCCTGCCCAGTGCCAGTTGGCACAGTCTATATTGTGTGATTAGGTTTCTAATGTGTTTCTTATAATACAAAGGCTATTTTTATATATAACCTTGTGTTGAGTTCCTTTTGTGGTGCGCCTAGTGTGAAACGCTTTACACATTGCGTCCGGGATAAGCCTGACTGCTGGTGCCAAGCTACCAAGGGGGTGAGCAGGGGTTATCTTGGTGTGTAACTCCCTTGCCCTGACTAGAGTGGTGGTCTCTGCCTGGCTTTGGTGCATGCCTTAGCCAGCCAGAGATCCCATTTCTAACAGTTGGGTAAGAAAATACCCACTTTCTAAAACTGGTATTTTCTAACACAGAATGTTAAAACCAACTTTACTAAAAGATGTATTTTATCATCCTGAGTTCAGGCATACTAAACTCGAATTTCTACCATGTTCCCATGGTCAGTGAGGATTATAAGATGTTATAATCAAACTGCCCATTCTGGCCTATGGGGACAGGTAGCCTTGCAATAGTGAAAAACTAAAATGGTTGTTATTCACTATCAGGACATGCCTCACACATCAGGGCATGTCCTATCTTTTACAAACAATGCACGCTGCCCTTGGGCATACTTTAGGGGTGACTAAAATGTAGAAAAGGGAAGGTTTAGGGAATGGCAAGTGGGTGCACTTACCAAGTCGACATGTATAAGAAAATGGCTCTGTATATACTGTTCCAAAGTAAGGTACAGTGTGCACAGAGTCCACAGTCCCCATAGGTTTGGCAGAGGCTAAAGTTAGATATAACCTTACTCTCTAAAGTGGTAGCTTGGTCGAACAGTAAGGCAGTATCAGAGGACAGTGTAAAGCATTTGTTGTACACAGTCAGCAAATGGTCTCACACACACAAGCACTGAACTCTAGGCCAATTGTTTTGTATATAAAAATATATTGTTGTTTATTTTAGAATCACAAGTAGGTATCAAAAATACTTTCTCAGAATGAGATGTTGCAATTGAATACTTTCAAATAGCAATAGACTTTTAAATGCAATCGATACAGTTGTTGCAATATGCAACACAAGTTAAACACCAAATAACATTGAGCTCAATGGTAAGTTTTAAATAAATGCAATAAAATCTCTTTACGAATGTTTTTCTTACTCGGGGCTGGATCCTGGATTAAGCCCTGGTGCATTTCCTGTAAACAGTTGAAAGAAATTGTTTTTGTTACACAGGCAATTTTTAAGGAATATGTGTATGTTTTGAAAATCGGCACTTAGAAGAAATTCTGGCAAAAAACAGGCAATGTTATCCTATGGGAGCAAATCAGGTTATCGGAAAATCACGGTTGTAATTACTTTTGAGGGTCAGTGCTGGGCACAAAGAACCAGCACTAGGATCTCTCCTGATAGCAGGTAAGTAATTAAGTTTTCGCTGATCGGACTATATTTAAGGAATATTTCAAAGTTGCAAAACTCGACACTTAGAAGAATTACTGAGTGAAACCCAGCCAATGTTACCCTATGGAGAAAATCAAGTTATCAGTCTTTGGGTAAGTACTCGACTGGCAGAGTTAAGGTTCTGGGGTAGACTTAGGGGTCTCCCAGGGTCAGGTAGGTACAGTTGTTACACCCTCAGAGGCACAGGGGCAGCCGGGAGCAGAGTGAGTAGACCCAATGTTAGCCTATGGCAGGCAGGGGGCCTTTGGTTGGTGGCTGCTAGCAGGCAGGCCACACGGCTGTGGGAGCTGAGCTCCTGGTCACTTACACAGGGCAAGTGAGGAAGTAGGATAGGTCAGATGCTGCACTTCCAGTGGCACTCGGGCGGCGGCTGGGTGCAAGGTGCTTTTGGGCCGTCGGGCGCCCAATGTATTTCAATGGGAAAGCTGATAGTTGAACAAAGGCTGCAAGCTCGGGGACGGAGATTCCTCAGGTGCGACCACCACTTGGAGAGGTAAGTTGGGAAGCTGAAGGTTAGGTAGCCACCCAGGAGTTGGGCACAGGGGGCCGTGGGGCGCGGGGTGCAGGGTGTAGGGGTGTTGGGAAATCTTACCCTCAGCTGGTCACTGTTGGAGGGTCCCTTGTTGTGAGGCTGCAAGCGTTGTCAGGAGCATCACGGAGGGTCCTTGGGTGCTGGATTCGTGGTCACAGTCACCGGGGGGACGTCCTCGTGGTCTTTGTTCACTCAGGCACAGGCCAGGCTCGGCGGGTGCAGAGTGTGCTGGATTGCGGTTCCTGGCTGGTACCAGGGGTTGTTGCTGTTTGAGCAGAACCACTGCTCGAGGGAGTCCCAGTCTTTAGAAGAGCAAGTTAGTCAGGTCCTCCGGGGTTTTCAAGGTTGCGGACCTCTGGAGACGCCAGGGTTTAGCAGGAGCAGGTTCAAGAATCGACATGCCTGTAAGGCTGGGGCCAAGTCAATTGGTGTTGTCCTCTTGTTAGCAGCTGCATGGCAGGTCTTCTTTCTTCTTGTTCTTCTTCTTGTTTCAAAATCGGGATCGGCGGCAGGAAGGTTCAGGGTGTCCCTAAATACTAAATTTAGGGGGGATACAGGTATAGGAAGGTCAGGGGCCAATGGGTCCCGTCCCTGGGGTGAGTACACCCCTATCCTGCCACTCTCCTGTGGGACGGGGGCAGGAGCCTGTCTCTGATTGGGAAGGGCTCCCCATCCTCAAGATGTCGAGTACCCGGAGTTGTGCTTCACCTCGCCTCCCCCACCTGAGGGGTGGGGTTGGCAGAGGCTGGCACTCCCCCTTTCCTCACTTAGATTTTACCGCCTGTCTTCCAGCCAGAGTGGGGGTCAGAACCGGTGGAGGCCAGTTGCTGAGTACAGCAAGTGACCTGGAGAAGCTCAAAAAGGCGGCATGCCTTTGAAGCTCCCCTTGCCCATCCTGGGGGCGGAGGCCTAGCACCTCGCTCCCAGGATGAGCATTG
This sequence comes from Lissotriton helveticus, assembly GCF_964261635.1. Classification (NCBI taxonomy): domain Eukaryota; kingdom Metazoa; phylum Chordata; class Amphibia; order Caudata; family Salamandridae; genus Lissotriton; species Lissotriton helveticus. The sequence goes on from NC_136072.1 coordinate 194,860,433, forward strand.
TTGCAGGCCCACGAGAGCGGATGGCTCTCTACCCAGGGGTCCAGCAACATGTCTGCTCAGTGGCAGCCTAGGCAGCCTCTCAGTCAGGACACGGGTTGTAGGTTGGTATCAGGGGGCAACTCTAAGTTGCCCTCAGTGGTGCATTGTACATTAAATCCCACACTGGCATCAGTGTGGATTTAATGTGCTGAGAAGTTTGATACCAAACCTCCCAGTCTTCAGTGTAGCCATCATGGTGCTGTGGAGTTCGTGATGATGACCTCCCAGCACCATATACTCTTAATGGCAGCACTGCACTTACAGTGCCCAGGAATGGACCTGGGTACTGTAGGGGTACAATTGGCTGCAGTCAAATTTTGATTGGGAAGAAAACCATGCCTCCCACAACACTGCAGGTCATGATGCTATTGGGTGATGTAAAATGTAAATGACAAAATACATGGATGTTGCACTCCTCTGACCTTCAATTACTGCTTCAGTAGATATCAGAATGCAGAGAAGCCATTTCAAGTACTTTTAAAATATATAGTGTTCCATTCAAGATTTCTTGTAACTCCAACAACATCTGGTTTTCTTGGCGCCGATTATTGTTGCGTGCCAATATTAAAAATAAATGATTGCCACAAACAGACACAAAATGAGCCTTGGGTAAAAAATATAATTTAAGACCTTCCTTACAAATTGCTTGCAAATCCTAATTCAGCTGTAGTTTTCGGCTAAATGGGGTTATAGATTCAGCCAGCAAAACCCACACAGGAAAAGCTTGGTGAAATAAGGAATAGGTAAAGGTGACCTCACTGACTAAACACACGCAGAAATTAGAGTGCAATATTTTATATCTGTGGTTATTCCATCATTCTAAAGATGCAGACTTGTAATGGTACAGTAATACTTCACCCAGTATTTAACCAACTGTGTAGTATTACGGAATCATTCAACCGAGGCCCTAAAACTTTAGGACCAGGAGAAAAAGCAATAACATATGGATCAAGACCTGGAAATCCAGATGCTGATGGTTGAGACCAGGCCTTGAGGACCAGATCTAGGAAAATCAATGATCTGGATTGGTGAGACTAGAACGAGGTCCAGCTGGACGACTAGTGTTGTGATATCCCTCTAGGGATGAGTGTTACAGTAAATAAAAACAGAACCAGGACGGCCAAGTGTACAAGTAACAGTGCCCTGGAGGACAAGGAGAAGGAGAGCCTGTGGGACCAGACCAAGAAGGACCAGTACCTGAAAGACCAGGACTGAGTGACTTATACAGCCTGGTGCCAACCAGAATTATACTCTTTCCAAGTCAGTGCCTGCCCCTGTTTTCAGTTAGGACATCTGGTCACCCCTAACTCCAAGGAGGTTTGCCGTCGATGAGACATTTCAGTCATTCAAATACTGGGAACCCTTCACCAGGGCTTCGAATTAATGCTAATTATTCAAGATTTATTATAAAGCACTAACCAAATATAATTCAACTGTTTCCATCAGCCTCATCATTATTTCCAAAATGCAGTTCCGCTTAATCCCCATCTATTCTAGGAAACACAAAATCAGTTTCACAGTGTTTTCAGTCTGTCACTTTACCACGAATTTTGCTAAGTTCGTTTTGGAATTTCCAAGCCCCTCCCCCCCTCCTCCCCTCCCACCCCCCCTACTCCAAAAGATAAAAACTAGTGCTGCTGCTTTCACATTTATCCGGGGTTCAGCAGCACGTCTCTTATACTGGAGCCATTCTTGAACCCAGATGATGCATCTCTCCTCCCTCATAAGCACGATAACACAAGAGGAAAGCAGCCTCTGCTGAACGGCCGCAAGAAGAGGGTGGGCCCCACATCTGAGCCCATGCACGGGGCGACCCCGCTCATCGCTGCTGTAGTAATGCCACAAATCACACACAGAAGCCGCGGCTGAATCTGGGATTTAATGAAGCACAAGACCCTGCGTACGCCGCTATGGGAGGGTGTGTCTTTCCTCACAATCTGATGCGCCTGCGTAGTGAGGCAAGTAGAATCTACTACGCATGCGCAATGGGGGGTGAATCATCTGCACATGGGTAGTGAGGATGAGGATGAATGAAGTCTGCCCATACGCAGTTAACAATCGAGTTCCCCCTTAACCCGAGAACATGGTTCAGTGCTAGGATTGAAACATTTCCTAGTTAGCATGAAGGAAAGTTTCAATTCTATTAAGGACGCAGAGGCGAGAATTGTGCATATCTTTCTTCGCTCTTTATTGGTGGTAAGTTCAAAGGTAAAAGTGGAGACAGCACAGCAACAATGCTGCTTCTCTCATGAGCCACAGGGAATAGCTGTGGTCCCCAATAGTCCAATCCAGTAGTGGTCCGATAAGCTATATAACACAACACATCGCAGTCCTTCCTCTTCTTCGCTGAAGGAAGGTAAGCACGCTGTTCCTCATTCCATCTTTGATTCTGAACCTGAAGTATGCAGCCTCTCCTCGAAGACGGCATTCAAATTGGAAGCCAAAAGATTCCTAATGAGCAAATTCTTACCTTAAGGGGAGGAGGCACACCTAATTTGTCTGACTTTGTTCTCATCACCATGGTACCTCCAGCTACAATGGATCATCTTCTATGTTTTTTTTGTGGGTTTTTTTCTCACATGCACCTATTTACTGTGTTATCCTCAATTTTTAGGTGCTGTTTCCCAATTGATGTTTATACTACCCCCTTGTTCTTTCTTTCTGCCTATTGTAAAGCGCTCTGATATCCTTCTGGATCTTGTTTGCGCTATATAAAACTTTATAAATAAAATAAATAAATAAATGTCTTTGTAGAAACTCCAACAAGCAGAACCTTTGACAATACAAATTCTTGTTGGTGCCAAAACAATTTAGCCTTGATCCTCCCCACTATCTGAAGATGCTCTACAACACCTTGGTATGTAGACTCCATTTGGGTTTCACCAGATGCCACTGGCTGAGTTTGTCCACCCTGGCATTTAAAGATCCTGCAAGGCGGTTCATGGCCAGGGAACTGCCCTGACGCTTGAACCAACTCCAGAGATGCAGAGCGTCCTTACACAGAACCCAGGACCCTACTCTGCCGCTGCGGTGTCACAAGGCAGTGATGTTGTCCATAAGAACCTGCACCGGCTTCTCATTAACGGACAGAAGTAGGGCCTTCATAGTCAGACAAATGGCACACAGCTCCAAAATACTGATATGGAGTCAGGTTTCCACCGGAGACCAGAGTCCTTTGATCACCACCTCCCCCAGGTGGCCATTCTAACCCGGTAGGGAAACATGTTACCACCATAGGCTCTGGGTTGGGAAGGGAGAAGGGCCCATCACTGGACTGAGTACCACCACACTGGATCTTGAACCACATCTTCTGAAATCAAGAGGCTAAGGGCCAAGAAGCCCCAGAAACCGAATCTCACACGCTCACTAGATAGTCCCAATGAATGATCACCTCTGCGATGGAATCAGGTGCAACACTGACTGCATGACAGTTAAGCCAGTAATGTGAAGAGGCTTGCTGTTGTCTATAGGAAATTGAAGTTTACCACGTGGGCTAAGCCACACGTGCCGTTACCATGCAAGCGGAACACCGCATGCCTTCATCATGCATATGCCTGAACCATGCATATACGTAGTTAAGGCAGTCAGCGTTCTAGTTTCGGAGACTGGGTGGGGAGAGGAACAGGAAGGACCAGGACACAGCTTGGTAAGTAGGGCTTGGCGGCATCGTTTTCGGGGGGGGGGGGGGGGGGCTAGGGGTAGGTTTAGGGCTCAGGGAAAGGGGCAGCTTTCAGGGATGGAACCATTTTAGTTTTGGGGTCTGGGTAGCTTTTTGGCATTTGGGCCGTTTTAGGGCTCTGGGTGGGGTAGTTGTTTGGGCTGGGGCCACTTTAGGGCTCAGGGCTGAGGTTGGATTAGTTTTTTTGGTCCAGGCTGTTTTAGGGCTCAAGGCGGGGTGAGAGCTGGGTTTGTGGTCGTTTTGTGAGCCAGGGGCAGTCTTAGGGCTCAAGGCAGGGGGCTGGGGTTGGAGTAGTTTTTTGGTCTGGAAGCCATGTTAGGGCTCAGGGCTGGAGTCTGGGTACTTTTTTGGGTGGGGGCCAGGTTTTAGGGTCTGGGGTGGGGTAGAGTGGTCGGGTCATTTTTACGGTTCAGTGAGGTGCATTGCAGGACTAGGGGCCAGTTTTTAGGGCTCAGGGGGTGTTGGGTAATGTTTAGGGCTGGGACATGGGTAAGGCAGTGCTGGGGGCCTGTTTTTAGGGCTCAGGGCAGGGATGTGATCTTTACCACGCATGAGCTTACCAATCATGCCTTTACCACAAACTTTGTGGTAAAGACGTGGTGGTGGTTGACACAGCATGGTTTAGGCATGCATTTTATCATACGACTGTTGTCTACAGGTGGTATAAGACTCACTGTGGTGAGCCCACCTTAACAGCCAGACAACGAGATTGCCAACCAAACAGATAGCAATGACCAATCTCAATGACATGCTGTCCTAAGAGAATATTTGTTTTTCCAAATGCCTCAATCCTTTTAGACTCCCTCCTGAGGTGCTTGTTGGAAAATAATTGGGGTTCAAATAACTGAAACCTGAACCACCAGCTCTCTGGAGTAGGATGTTTGGTGAGAAAATCAGGATCGCCAGGCACCAGTCTAGGACGCCTGGTCACCTACTAGTGCACTGGCAGGCAGGAAAAGGTCTTTGACCAAGTCCCCATCAAAGTATTAGTAAGGGCCTTGTTGAAGGAGAGCACAGAATCGGGCACTGCAGGCCCAAGTTGTAGAATTTCTTTGATGACGTTAGTCTAGGTTTAAAAGAAAAGGCAGCTGCAAATCCAGGATCTCAGTTGTCCACTAGTCCACAACTGCACTCTCTTCGGTCAGTGGTCCAAGTGGTGAATCAACCCCATATCAGGGAGGGGCCATGCCCACTGACATCTTGAAATCCACATAAAATCTGTCACAACCTAGCTAGGGGAAAGCTCATCATCTCCCTCTGGTGGTGTACCTTAATCGGAGTTGATTATGTAGTGGGACTTTAGTCAAGATCAGGCTAAAGTCGATTCGGGGTCAGACATCAGGGCTGGATATTCTTCTGGCAGCAGAAATATAGGCACATGTGTCGACAAATGGCATCTTGCACAGGTCCATATGCTGGTGTTGGTGTCAGTACTAGACTCACTACTGGGCCCAGAACCGGTTCAAATGGTCTGTCCGCATTGGAGAAGGCCTCGCCAATGGTCACTGCAAGTCCTTGGAGTCTGAAGGAATGCCAGAGGTAGCCTGAAAGGCAGCGAAGATGTGCAGTGTAGCTTTTTGTAGGCCTTGATTTGTTTTGTCATCGCCGATTGCCCAGGAAACCTGGGCACACTGGATAAGTTGGTAAATCTGCTCAATGATCGGGAGACCTCATGGTAGAATTAAATAACATAACGACATCTTCAAGTCTTCTCTTTGGACACGGAGTGGCGGTATTATAGCAAAGGCTTGCTACTCTGTTTGCATTTAGATTTGATTGGGACATACAGGAGGGCTTTGACCACAAGCTAGACCTTTTGTGAGAATGTCCCCGGGAGTGAGACCAGGACTGCACAGCTGACCTGGATTTACACACGGATTTGGAGTTGTTCTTATAGACAGAGATGTACAGCTTCACCTTTCAGTCCATGATCGCTTTTGTATGCAATAAGGCGCAATTGTCGTATGACTTTAAGTCATGCCCAGAATCCAGGCATCAGAGGCGACTCACGGGGGTCAGCGACCAACATCTGAATTCTTCTATTACAGCATAGCTTGAAGCCTGTCACATTAGGAAGGAACATCATTCCCTAGCACACTGGTTTTTTAATTTTTAGAAATTATCATAGGCCGACAAGTGTAGGAGCAGTGCTCTGGATCCGCCTCGGAAAGCGCAGAAGGAATGGAACGGACACCAGAGCGCAAAGGTGGTCCTTATGTGCGGCTCCACTCTGTCGCTTCCCCTTCTGTATAGAGCCAGCTCTGGGCTAAACAGGACCACCTAGCGGCATGCAGGAGCTTTGCTTAGACTGTTTCTGGCTCCAGTCTGGCACCTGGGGAGTATTCTAAAGTGAGGAACATGCAGTTAGAAGGATCAATCATAAAAAGAATTATAAGCATTTCCAAAGCCAACAGATGTGGGTTTAGTGAGCTAGTGCATAGAGATCTTAAAACTTGGCTGTTTGGCCAATAATTCCACCTACTTCCTTGCTCTGTGCCTTGCTGGGTCTGATAGCGCCGGGACACTCTGTTTGAGTAGCTGAGCGCTCTACAAAACTCTGGATAATATAACATAACAAGTACATTTATTAGACATAGAGGGATACCGTTGCAAGGGAGTCCCCCATGTAATCTAATGTAAACACTGAAGTGGACGTGAAATCCAAACCCAAACGGCCAGAAGTATTAGGTGAGTGATGAATACACACAGGGCTGCGTTAGTAGCTGATAGACAAAATCTCAAGCCAAGCCAATGGCTGAAGGACAGAAGTTAAATAAAGCGATCGGCTGAAGAGGGTGGATCTAAAAATCACACTGCATATTGGTAGCAAAAAGTGTTTTTAAGCGCTGAGCTGTCAAAAGCATGACCTAAAATTTAATAAAACTCTACTTACTGGGTAAGTTAATGCTTGTTTTAGTAAAACACAGGGGAGGAGTTAAAACAAGTTGTCCTCTAGGCTGAGGGATGTAAAATTTCCTAGCCCTGCACACTTGGAAACGGTCTTTCACCACCGAAAGAGCCGGACATTACATAGATGACACGTCCTATTTATACTGTAGGGGGCTGGCCGCCCCGGCACTCGGCAGCAGCACCTGCTCCCGTCAATCATCTCTGTTGTCAGGAGCTGATGGCGTTGTTTGCTTGGGCATTTGCGTACTCTTCCAAACAGACGCGCAGCCGCTGGAACACAAATCAGAAACCTCGAAGGGCAAGACGAGTACTAGAAATTACTATTTTCCCTTTACGGTGAGCAGAGTTGGACGAGACCACTTGGAACTTCGGACCTGTGAGGAGAAATAAGAAACCGGTACTGATGCCAATGTCTGCTCTGGGAAAAAGCGGTACCCTATCGGCTTTTTCTTACTGCACCTTTTGAAAGATCGAAATAACGTAAGTAGACTTTGAGTGCGAAATAGAGAAGTGCTGAAGAGTGAAGGCCAGAAACACACGCTGGTTTTACTACACTTTTTATTCTATGGAATTACTTCATATTTTAATACCAAGTGTCATGGAGGGACGGCGGGTGTAGAGGGGGTGGGGGGCACGTTTGAACAGCAAGGACCACATTAAATTGGAACCTCTACCGAGAATGTGGCTGGCGAACGGGGGACATTTAACACAGCTAAATTTAGAGGAGTAAAAAGTGCCCTGCTGAGACACCATACCCAGGATAGCACCTGAGACAGGCAAAAAGGAAATCAGAAGGGAGCGGAGCCGTGTGGGCACGGTGCCCAGAACAACGGGCACACCAGTCACAGTTTTGCTTTAGTATTGCATTACAATGTTAATGGAAATATAATTTGAAGCATGTTATAGTCTTTGGGTGGCAGCAGTATAAATATGTGGCAGACAGACAGGACATTGCAAAAACTGTCATAATGTGGGATATATGGAAATAACTGAGTATTTCTAAATTCCTGACAGGCTATGAACGCTGGCGCCTCTGGGTGAGCACATACGCCTAGCAGGTAGGAAAAGCATACAGTGAGAGTTCTGAAGATGGAACAGTCTGAGGAAGCGACTGTGTACGTGAATGGTACGACCCTGTGCCCGCTGAATGAGAAGTACAAGCACATCCTGCTGCCCCTGGCCTACAGTGTGGTGTTTGTGCTGGGGTTGGGGCTCAATGGGTCGGTCCTCTGGCTCTCCTGCTGCCGCACCAAGGAGTGGACCTGCAGCACCATCTACTTGGTCAACCTCGCGGTCGCAGACCTCCTCCACGTCTGCTCGCTGCCTTTGCTCATCATCAACTACACCATGAGGGACAACTGGCCCTTTGGAGAACACATCTGCAAGCTGGTGAGGTTCTTGTTCTACGCCAACCTCTATGGAAGCATTTTGCTTCTGACTTGTGTCAGCGTCCATCGCTTCCTGGGAGTCTGTTATCCCATTAGGTCGATCCACTACAGGACAAGGAAACTAGCCATTGTGGGCACGTCTATCTCTTGGATTCTGGTCATTGTAGAACTGTTGCCTACAGCTGTTTTTGCACACACTGGTACAGTGAATAACAAGACTGTATGTTATGATCTGACCAGCCCTGATAACTTTAGCAGCTACTTCGCCTACGGCATGACTTTAACAGTGACCGGCTTTCTTCTTCCTTGTTGTATTATATTCCTGTGCTGCTGCCTAATGATTAAGAGCCTGATTGAGAGTAACGAGAGCTGCAACGTAGGCGGTCCCATGCGAACTAAGGCAATCCGCACAGTTCTGCTCGTCTTTGGTCTTTTTGCTGTGTCGTTTGTTCCATTCCACGTAACACGTACAGTCTACCTTGTTGTTCGTGTATATTATGCTGGAAACTGCTCATTATTGCAGGGTGTAAGTATTTCTTACAAGATTTGGAGGCCACTAGTCAGCTTCAACAGTTGCGTGAACCCTCTTCTTTACTTTCTAACTGGAGATAAAAACAGAGTTCGCTTCATGAACGAACTGCGAAGTTCCAAAGTGGGCCCACCACCATGAAAACACTATGGAAGGGCCTTGTGTTCTTTAGAGAGGAACATGGGATTAAGAGGACCTACTGTTATCTCCACAAATACCCAATCAAGTACTTCAAATGGAGAAAAATGCAGACAACAGGCACCACTCTAACCCGATCTGCATCTTCTTTATTAACATATCATGCAAAGCCAGCATCACACAATTAATCCATATAACCACTCCAAATGGCTTTTGTAGTCACAATCTCTGGAGCAACAATCCCCCATCCCCATTTAGTGACGAAACAGTTTTTGCAATAAACATTAGTGTGCCTAATGACACTATAACTCAACTCTAACTGCAATTACAAGTGCTTGCCTACCTTTCGAGGGCCACCTTTTGGTTTGATAGATATCCACCCCCTCTCAGTTGCATCTAAGCAACTCCCACAAATGTAACGTTATCCAGCAATGTTCCAGATTTTGATACAGAATGCGAATGCCCCCAAATAAATACACTTACTACTAAGCACGTTATAATATTGTGTGCTAGGCGTCAGCTAATGCACTTTCCGCACCGCGTCAGGGATATGAAGCACTATATCCATGTAACTACAATTTAATCTCACCAAACATCCATAGTGTCTTAAACTTGGTAAAATCTCAACGTGTAGTTTAAAATCTTTCTGATTTACCCTTCCCTGAAATAGGGAGAACTACATGCAAATTCCTGAAAGAAGCTTAAAGAAAGCCCAAGCCTTTCTGAGCTCATGGCATTTCCCCTCATTGTACTTCAAAGGTGAACTGGTCTCAGCTCTGAAATCCAATACATTAATCAGAAAAGATCTGTACATTCTTTTCAAGAAGGAGCCATTAAGAACATGGGATTCATTGCTCTGCAGAGGAAGTGCTGATACTTGAAATATATGTTTTCATATGCATATTATAAAGATGACGGACACTGTAAACTCCTTTGCATTACATACGTTGTGTACATCATGGTTTGAAGGATATATGTTAAAGATATAATACATTTATTTTTTAAATGAAGGGTTCAGTCTCTTCTCTTGCCTTTTCCTAAGAATCAATTCTCTCGGAACAGTTTGATTCGCTAAGATTTTGTCACGACTTACTCTTGTACTATCACTCCTGTATTACATAAGCAGCTAGGAGTAAACCCGGAGTTCTCCTGGCTTATTCCTTAAATTTAGGAGTAAGAAAGGAGTACTATGTCAGACTTTCTTATAGCAAAATCTTAGAGATTCAGGCTCACACTGTTTTCTCCACCCACAATCCCTGGTAGGCTTGCTGGGGGACGGTGGGGTTTTGAAGTGCAAAGAGATGTCATGTTGTGCGGCTGTCGCACTCTGGCAAAATACACAAAATCTCACACAGTTACTTTAAGTGTCCTTGAAAACATTTTATTAAGCAAATATATTTGGCAAAATATGCATTTGTTTTTATTAGTTTAATTTTTATTTTATTTTCATCAAAGCAGGTGGGGTAATGAGTCCCTCAAGAGGAAATCTTATCCTTCGGCAGGAGACATTTTACTCCACTCCATCCGGTCACAACTTAAAGTACACTTTTAAAAGCAGTCATCTTCGTCCAAGGGTTTGAAATGTAGAATATTTTCTGACAAAGTGAAAGGTGATATTGAGAGTCCTTAGTGGTAAATATTTCCTCAATAATGCCTGGATAGATGAAGAAGAGGACGGGGAACATCAGGGCTAGAGAAGCATGCAGGTTGGTTATAAAATCTATGACATTAAAATTAATTTATCTGCTGGAGAAAAAAAGAATTGAATATCTTCTCATGACTGTAAATATTTTTCTAGTTATAACATGAGACTTTTATATGACTCAAGCTCATTGATCTTTCCCAATCAAGTTTGCAACTAAGGATCAGGTTCAACAGAGTTTGCACCGATGAAATAAAAAATTGAGAAAATGCACTCACCTACCATTCTTGCTGCTTGGCAAGAAAGGAATGGAAAACAAGCATTTACAATGCAAGAGGTCTCGCATTTGCAAGAGTTAGAGCTATCGGCGTCGTACATTTCAATGTCTTATCTATGTACTTTCCTTCACAGTACAGTGGCCTTTGGGACTTTGTAAGTATTTAGCAATGCAGTATATTATCATGGGTGCTGTCTGTGGTGTTCATCAGGGTAATCGGCTGGTTAAGAATCAAAGCGGGTTTTGTGCAATAGCCTGCGCTCTGCCAACCTTGTGCATTTTCATATGCTTGCAAGCATGTGCTCAAGGGGATGGAATGCCAAGGATACACTTGGCGAGAGAGAGCCTTTTCAATGTGACCTAAATTCAGTTTGCAATGGCCTACCGCCATGACTGCCCAGATCTAGAAGGCTTTTTTTATGCAGCGTTGTACATAAAAGAAGTTGAGCACACTTTGTATCTATTAATGCTGCACTACCCATATCTTCTAAAGACAGGTGTCAAGAAACACAGTAAGTGCAGCATTGTTTCTTTTATTTCCTTGTATTTTAGGGACTGCTGAGTGTGCAAATGGGCTGCTAGGTGTACAGAGGGATAAGAAACACATGGCGTTCGGGCTGGTGGACAGATGATGGCAGTGGTTTTTTAAAGTGTATTTTAATGGCCTGGCAGCAGTGTGTTTGAGGTGACAACACTAAGGGGTCGATTAGGATCGCGGATTTTCCGCATCCTCCGGGCCGGCGGAAGCCACCGCCGGCCCGGAGGATGCGGAAAATCCGCTGCAGACCCACCAAAGACCCACCGCCAAATTAGGATGGCTGGTGGGTCTTGGTTTCAGTCCGCCACTTTTCCGCCGCGGTTGGCTTACAACCGCGGCGGAGAAGCTCTAACATGTCTGGCGGTGTCTATCAGACACCGCCAGGCATATTAGGATGTCTGGAGTACTATGCCTTTCCACGGCGGCATTTCCGCCGTGGAATGGCATACAGACTTTTGTTTGGGGGCCCGTTGCGGGCCCCCAGGGGTGAAGGGGGGGTGGGGGGTGCACATGGGGGGTACCATGGTACCCCCCTGCCTTTGTGTGCACAAGCGGCAGGCACCACGCGGTGCCTGCCGCTTTGTGCATGCAAATGCACTGCTTACATTTTTAACATTGCGGCGGGTGCTGCTTCAAGCCACCCCCGCCGCAATGTTAAAAATAGAGGATGTGACCGCCAGGGTGGGAACGCCGCAGCACATGCAGACGTTCCCTCCTACTCAGGGCTCGCGGACAGACGCAAGTCCGTCCGTGATCGTAATGTGCCCCTAAGTTTGGTTTAGCCAAGCTAGCTCCAAACCAAAGAATAGAGCTGGAGGCTCTCTCCGTTTGACTGCTGTAAATCATTGTTATAAGGCATGTGTGAAAAACTGGCACACATGCAAGTAACCCACAATGACTAGACAGCCAGATTAGTAATGAATCCAAGTGGCAGAAATTCATTACACCGACAACACTAAGATGAGTGTACCTGCTCTGAGACATGGAGACAATTAAAATGTGCATGTGTTGTGCCTCAAACAGGCCTTCTTACCTAAATATAAAATCGATCCTGCTGAAGCACGACTGTTGTGACGCTGAACCAATCATAAACTGAATTCTTTCACTGGGTGATTCTTCAGGCAAAGCACCCCACCTCTCTGGAACTAATATCTAATTAATGGCAGTGCTGAAACCAAACTTCTGAGGTTTAGCTAACTATTTATGATCTGTTGCTCAAACAGATCCTAACAGATGCAACGGAAGACATGCTTTTTGCAGACTGTGTCTCTACAATGTGCTGTCTTCTAAAATGTTCCATTAGGCTGACTGTGTCTTATCCTCACCCGGAGACCCCGGATGATTCTTTTTAAGCAAGAGATGAAAAGCCTTTTCTCCAGGCTCTTCTCGATGGCCTCTTCTAAGCAATGCACTCCTGTCGTCTGCCTATCAATATACATCAACTCTTAGTATGGACTGGTGACTTCACTTTCAGGTCATATTAAAACAACTTTTTTTTTGTAACCTATTAAACTTAACTTTGATTTAAACATGAATACATATAACAATGTGACGTTACCCGTAAACCAGTACCGTTTCTAAGGGACAAAATACAAAAACATGAAAAATGCAACCTTTTTTAGGTCTCGCGTGCGTTGCAGCGCAAAGCGCTGCTCCGCCTCGGCGAGAGATTTTGTAAGAGAGGACTTTGAGAAGAGGACTTTAAGTCCCGTCCCTCATTTCCATTGGCCGGCGTCACTGTTTATGCTAAACGGTGGCATGCCATTGGAAATGAGGGTTTTCTGTTCATGCCCTTTGTCTCCAAGCCGGACTGGCTTGCCTGCTGTGCAAAGCAGTTTATTATCTTTATGGGGCCAAACACATGGTCCCATAAAGATAAGATATCCCCATGCTCCGGCTACAGCGCAGTCCTCTTTCACATTCAGGATCGTGCTTGTTCTTTCAGTTAGTGGCTCGGTGAAAAGACTGAGGCCAGACTGTGACATCTGTCTTTAAAGGCGTACCCGCGGCAGCCTTTCTTTGCATGTGATAGCACATTGAAGCCAGACCTGCAAACTGGGCTTGTTTGCTTCTACATCTCTTTACAAGCTTCGTCTCCTCCCATGCATGGCTTACATCCTCACTCTCTGATGCTCACTGTGCCAACCGTAGCATTAGCATGCACATTATTGCTGTAATGTAAAAATTTATTTATTTTAGCTCGCTATCCGAAACAAGCCCTGGAGCATTTTGGCTTTTATGCAGTCACTGTTTTTGTTCATCTTTGTCTTCGTTATCATGCGAATACATTTAAACATAATTAAAATTCAAGGCACTGTGAAGGCAAATTAAAAGGAAAACAATTAAATATACTGTACTGGATATCTTCCTTGAAGCTTATTGTTGTCTTGTAGTTAATGTACGAGTAAAAAGAAATAGGAGGCAATGAACCATGCCTCGCCACCGGTGCTTATTACTGGTGTCAGATAGGATCAATTTTAATGTTGGTGCCTGTGATGTACTTTTTCTTCTTGTTTTTTATTGTCTTTGATGCTTGCTTGACTGACTAGTATTCAGGTTATTGGAAAGTCATGTTGATATAATTTACGATTTCAACTGCATTATTGGATTTACATTAGAAGTCCAGGGGTCTCCGAGGTCCGTAGATATTCGCAGGGGCATATTATCTACAAAAGGCGATAATGATCTCCAGCGAAAGGCATCAGCATTTTTTTAATCGCTTCTTTTCCTGGACACTTTTCACATTCTTATCGACGTATTATGAACACATCGGTAAGATGCGATGGTGTCCGGGAAAGGAAGCGATAACTCCCGCTAACACACGATAGGCATTCATGCGATAGCATGGGTTCAGCGCGTTAGCGATGCGCTAGCGTCAATAATATTTCAGCTAACGTGATGGAGTGCCTGAAAACCCCCTGTATGACCCGATCAATGGATGAATTATGCAGCAGGAACAACTGTGAATGTTAACATGTATATAATGCTGTGAAAGATCGGATCAGGACAACATAGTGAGGGCCTGTGATGTGATGCACTTTCTGGACATGAGTAGAAGCAATGGCTGGCGCTGAATAAAATGTACCTTCATACAAGCTAAGGGCCTAATAATGAAGCATGACCTGTACCTCTTTGGTGTTTGTGGCTCCTTAGAAGGAGATCAGGGCTAGTCTCCCTTATGTACCTCCTGTAGCACCATTTTTAGTAAGGTTTTTATCAGGTGTTAATTTCATGCGTTACTCTGGACTTAGCACGACTTTTGTTATCGTGGGACAGCTTTGGTAATAGAGAGAAGTGGTGATACAAAAAGTTGTAAGGAACGCCTACCTTGCATGTCATTAGCGATAATTATCGCTGGCATGCAAGGCGATAGAAAAACCGTCCGCTAGTGCCGGAAAGCTGGCGCTAGCGCATGTTAGCGCAGGCTTGCTAATAGGTCGATAATAATATCACTGTTTTATCTGAAAAAAGCGCCGCTAAAGCCCTTGCTAATATGCCCCACAGTGTTTTACTCCTTCCCTTCGCAATGCAGTCTGGGAGTAAGGCTGGTTTTGCAGATTCTGGCTTGAGCTGGCCATACAAACCTGTCACTGGTGGCGGATGAATTCAAACCATGAACCTGGAGCGTTTTTGAGCACCGGTTTCAAGGCGTGGGGGCTTGGCATGCTTTGTGAATGTTTATAAGTCTTGTAATCTTTCTGTTGGTGTCTGTCAGTTAGTGACGCTAATACCGGGTATCTAGGCGGCGACAAGTTTGCTTTGTAGTCCTTGCACGTGCCAAGTTTGCAGGTTTGACCTCCGATGTGCATGACTGCGCCTAAAAGGGAGAGCGGAGGGATACAATTCTAATATTGTACCTGCATCACAGATACTAAATATAAGGATTTAACTGGTACGTCTTTTTATTTGTTTAAGTTTTTAAAAGAATCAGTAGATCCTATTCAAGTTACTCGTTTTGTGGCAGTATGTTTCTACTCCTTATCGGAAACCCAAATTTTACTTTCCAATCAGGTGGCATGAAAGGAAAGATAAGAGTTGGGCAGAGGACAGGAGGATGCAATAGGTCTCGCATTTAAGCGAGTAAAAGCTATTGGCATTGTAAATTACAATGCCTTTTATTTATGTTTAAAAAACAAAAATAAAACGCATTGTGATTTGCAATGTCAAAACTCATACTTGCGTAATGCGAGACCTATTGCATTGCAAATGCTTTTTTTATATCTGAGGCTTTTACATTCTGACAAGGTTAATGCCCTGAAACCTGACACTGATTGGCAGCTGCCTTCCCAGGCCTCAAGGGTGAAGCTGATTGTTGTACCCTGGGCGTAGAGCAGCTGCAGTTCCTTGGGATGTTGAGATTGGAGGCCAGTGCCAGTCCAGTGAGAGCAGCGGGATTCGGGAGGGTATCAAGGTTAAGGCAGGCATGTGGAGCACTTTGTGACGAGGCCATGCTGCTTTTAGTGAATGAGACGCCAGAGTATGGGAGCCCCTCTGCCCCTTAGAGAAGCAGTCAACTGCCCAAATCAGATCACGGGCAGCGGCGGCAGACCCATTCCATGGAAGTAGAGACGCAGCTGAGTTTTGGCACAGGAAACTGGAAGCTGCCGCACGTTGCACTTGCACCTCTTTAATGTTGTTCTTACAGGAGATGCAGCTCCCTGTAGAAAAAAAAATTGCCGCCTTTGCCACTATTAGTGCGACGTTAGGACCCAGACAGGGAGAGGAAGTGCGGGATGCAGACAGGGGATAGAGAGTCGGGGGTGCCTTTTAGAGGAGGCTGGGCATGCACTGGGTCATGCCGCTTATCAAGCAGGAGGGACGCGATTGTGTTTCGCGTGCCTCTTCTAAGCCCCGCTCACCCCTTGTTGTTTACTGGGCTTGCTCCCACAGCTCTTGAGGAAAGTATGGTGGCAGTATTACAGCAGATGCGGCTCGATGTATAAAATACCTGCCTTTTGCCTCTTTTTCAATGGCATCAGGACCAAGGCAGTGGTAGGAAGTGGGGAGGCGGACGTCGGTTAGAGTGGGAGGTACCAGTTAGAGGAGGCTGGGCCTGCCCTGGGCAGTGCGCGGCTCATACAGCAGGAGGGACTAGAGTACAGCCGGGGAGAACAATGTGCCATCAGTCTTAAGCAAGAGCCTGGGTACTGCTTGGCTGTGCGCTCACGGGAAGTGACACACCTCCTCCCACCACTCCCCAGAGAGCCGGAATTGGAGCCTGCCTCATAATTAGGCCTGGGTGGTAAATTCCATTCCGCGGAAAACGCAAAACTGCCCAAAAGTCTGCGTTCTGCGACTTTGCAACATTTTTTGCTTGTTCGCGTTCTCAAAATGCGTTTTCGCGAGATATTTACCCCCGTGCATGCAAACAGCAATTGCGAACAGGAAAAAAGCATTGCGAACAAGCAATTCCGTGTGTTCATGGAATTTCTGCATGTTCGCAGAGATTTCTTACCATTTCGCGGAGATTCGCGTAACGCGATTACGCAAATTCCACCCACCCCTACTCATAATCAGGATGCCAGAGCACCACGAGGAGTGGGAGGGGCTCTAATGCCTCTTTCCTTGTTAGGAAGAAGACGTCAACAAGCCTAAACCAAACCAAAATCCTACCAAAGAAGCCCAATTGCTGTGGGCATCGAAAAGTTAAATAAAAAGCACACACAAAGTTGTGGGAGGCAAAGTGCGGTGGTGGGGGGCACACTAAAACAACTGTGGTATTAAGAGAAGGTGGGAGGGAGGAATGCAATAATAAAATCTAGGCAGCTATGGTACCACAGCCATAGCTGCCAGGTTCCAGATTGCTATGTGTGACATTTTCGTAATTTTAGTGCAATTATGAGTGACATTCAAGGACTTTGAGTGACCCTTTCTCGCAAGCAAAATCAAGCAATGAAGACAAGGGAAACCTATATGGAAGGGCACTCATCTAGTATCCTTGTGAGCTGACCATACAGTAGAACAATTGGGCAACTATGCAGTATATTTTAAGTGTTTGATCTGGAGGAGCACAAATTGAGGATTGAAAACGTACCATAGAAGTTGGGGTTGACTTTGGTAATAAGAATACTTTTTATTTTTTTTAGTGTTTTATAGCGCAAACTAGACCAGAGATATTTGGTATCAGAGCGCTTTACATGAGCACCAGTTTCGTTACAGAAGAACACATACATTTTTGTTAGGCACAGGGAGATTCAGTGATGTGCCCAGAATCACAGGATGTTGAGCGTTGTTGCCGAGACTTGAACCGGTTTCCCACCAGCTTCAAAGTCGACCGCTCTAGCCGTAAGGCTAAATCCTCTCCCCCATTTCTAACCAATCTAATCCTTTTTAGCAACATTAGGTTCTGTGATCTGCATGATGCACGTTCTTTGCAGCAAGCACATTAAGCCTTTACGCTACTAGTGAGTCAACTTGCACTTGGCAAATCTCTGTCCCAGGAGGAACATTAAACCCCAGGTTCTCTTTGACTTAACAATGGAGTCAGTGCTGGGGAAAAAAACTTCTGCTGTTTGGCCTGTACACTGCAGCTGCATTCTGTGGTGACACTCTCGCTGCAGACAGTTGCTTAGACTGTGGACAGGGCTGGGATGAGCTGGAGACAGTTGCAGTCTGAAGAGAGCAGGATAGCATAGTGACAGATGATTCTGAAGCTCCTCTACGCATACCATAGAGTACTGCGTAGTATCTTATCTGCAGCAGTAGTTTGTGGGTTTTTTAAGGAAAGAACAGCATGCTTTTTTTTCAGAGAAGGGTCTGCATTTTCTACATCTGTTTCAAGGTGTAGTTCATTCACGGTTAAGCATTAGGCTGCCTCCTCGGAACGGGTAATTGGGGAGAATGGTACCCTGCCTCGCAGCTTATTTTGCCCCATGTCAGCTATTTGTGTCTCTTCCACTGTTTTTTTATATCTGTGTAATGGAACAACCTCGAATCTCAGTCAACCCTTTTGTAATAACTAGAGTAGCTGATCTCAGCTCCTTTAGGCCTCTGCAACAGTGGGAGCGAAGGTGTGAACAATGCATGTTCTCATCCTTTACGAGAATCTCTTATTGATAGTTCTTCACTTAAACTAGAATTTCATTATAGCACAAACAAACAAATCAATGCAGGATTGACAATTTAATCTTCAAATGTTTCTCTTTTTTCGGCAAAATGTACACGGGATGGGGAAGCACAGTATTACAGCGCTAAGTTTTGTCTCTTATCACAAAAAGTGATTAAATTAAATGTGAAATATTCACCACATTTGAAGAGGGCAGGGCGTGGCTGGCACACAGTCTTCAGAACCTTCAGGCCCTCGGCAAATTCCCTTTCTGTGATAGGTCCTGGAGAACACCCCCTCCCCACCTCCCCCTTCCAGCAGGGGAAGGCAGCACCCGTCAATGAGGACTCCCCTGTTCTTCAATTTCATTCTGGTGCCAGGAATTCCTTGTTGCAATAGGATTTTAAAATTGAAAACATTCTGCCTGCGCTGAGCCTTTCAGGCCCTGACACAAGCCAGGCTTCTGCTGAACTTCGCCCTTTAGCTGCATGGACCGCCTAGCACTAGTAAACTTTGCTGTGTTGAGCAGGCCATAAGGCTGCATGCATGTGCATATTAATACTGACCAATTAGTACCGGAGGAGGTTGGACAGGTCAGCCTACCTACATAACAAGCAAAATACCGGCCAATCAGGGTGAACAATCAAAGCATATCAGAAGTCGTGTAGGCTGCGCCCCGTCTGCTTTGTTTTTCTGTAACCTAACAAAATATCAGACTCTACAAACCATAAAAACCGGTAATACACTCAGCTTTTAAGTACACTGATTTGCGTGACAATCGTTTTACAAGTGGCAATGCAGTAATGTAACTTAAAATGTGTTAGTGTCACACAAGATGTGTGACACTTGGCAGGGCTGCACAGCTAAACAAAGGCAGGCAGTAACGGAGCAGGAAACCAATAACAAAGAAAATAGTCCACCATAGAACGCTTAAAAAAAAAAACACAGTGTAATGACACAGTACTTAGTCCCTGCTACATGGGAGGAATGGAAGAGAGAAATGAGGGACAAACAGGCAGGACTGACCACTGGCAAGCAAGGATTTTTGAAGGACACTGAAACAAACAAATCAAAAGCTGGGGGATGGCTTTAACACAACATAAGAAATTACAATAGGTCTCGAATACTCGACCTAAAAAGGTCTGCTCTGTCACTTACTATCTGGGGACAGATTATGTATGTTGCACCACTGAAAGTCTGGCTGTAAACTGTGATCCCTACTCCGCATTCAAGTAGACGCTCTGCATATGGAGATGTTACTCTACAGCACTCTTGTAAATCACTCTTTTAAAACATTCTCTTGACATGAACGGTCACCTTATTTCCATACAACATGCACCTATGCTGTGATTATGAATATTAATTCAAAATTCTGTCTACATTATTGCACTGGTGTTTCATACCAAAATACTGAATTTGGAACCGTGAGTAACAATGTCTAAAGTCGTGAAATAAGAAATGATGAAAATAACACAGTAGATCCTCAAGTGCAGCATAAATGTCTTTAGCTCTGAAGGGAAAGTGCACCACCAGGAAAAAGTTACTTACCTTAACATAAGGATTGAATCTTGAGAATATTCCATTATATAGGCATTTGAAATTTTTATATTTTCCTTTGAGTATCAAACACCTTTTTCAATGTACAACAATTCAGCAGATAATGACGTATTGATTTTCAAGGTTTTTCATGCGGAATGCATGAAAAAGAGTGGCATATTGAGGTTGAGAGACGGGGTGGGGAGAGGGTTAAATATAGTGTATTTCATTATGAATGCAACAAAATACCCATGGTAAGAAGTGTGTTGTGCTTCAAGGCTAATGTGTCATAAGTGATCCATGAATATTTTAGGGAAGGGTCCAGGTTGGTGTGTTGTAAGTGATCACTGTCTTTATGTTACAGAATTGCGGGCTCAAGAATTTCTTGTGGATATGTTGTAGGCAGTGTTATTAGTTCACAGTTTGCACTGTAATGTTACAGTCCTCATAGGCACAAGCCTGTAGGCTGGACGAGCACAGTGATAATGTTTACATTATCAAACTACCTGCCTGTTCCATGCTGTGCTATAGCTGAAATATCATTCATGCAGGGACTGTTGAGTACATGGTTGAAAAAGGCTTTAACCCAAAATGCATATGCAACAAAACTCGAAACAGTCTGGGTTCTTCATTACTTTGTCAGGCGCAAGCTGATGTCCTTCTGGTCAAGAAAAGTTTTGAATACAAATCACTCAAACATGTCAACTCATGTGGTCAATGGTTACTTACCCAACACACTGTGGTGCTGCAGAACTTAACAGCAATATTTTAAGCTCACCCTTTAACATCCCATCAGACCACTTTGTGCAAATAAAAAATAAAAAATTCTGTCTTTGGCGACTTCGCCCTTATGTTCATGTACAACTGCTGCTTGACCACTGTTAAGAACTGTATTTGGCATCAATGTGCATTGACATGCTTTCCATAAATTTGCCCCATTTTCAAACATTTTGGGCAGTTTGGAGCCCAATCAGTGATACTAGCAAATTGAAGCATGCCTCTCTAAACTACATTTACGTTATTCTAAAAGAGTGTGGTGTGTAAATACAACTACTAAAAAAGATAGATTGATCCAGACTGCTGTGTGTGTTTTCTTTCTCTCTCTCTCACTCTCATTTGCTAGATTGGTGATATATTTTAAGAGACAAAATGAGGATGGCAATTAAACAAGGAAATGAAATATCTAAATGTTTTGAAACTTACAATTGAAGCAGAAGAGGAAGGTGAGGAAGACCAGATCGCCCAACAGCAAGGCTTTTTATGTAACCCTCAGTGGATATGAATGACTGTAATGGGTGCAAAGCTGTTATAAGTTTTCTTCATGGTTATTTTTTTAGACAAACACTACATATTCGCAAGGGAAT
Source organism: Lissotriton helveticus (assembly GCF_964261635.1). Taxonomy (NCBI): domain Eukaryota; kingdom Metazoa; phylum Chordata; class Amphibia; order Caudata; family Salamandridae; genus Lissotriton; species Lissotriton helveticus. Next base: position 194,881,518 of record NC_136072.1, read on the forward strand.
ATGCAGATACATTTTCCCTGTAGGACTGTAGGTCACTTGGGCTATGTTTGTGAAGGAAAATTAATGTTTTGCATGTAATTGATTGGTGTCAAGAAGTTAATATTATAACAAGATATTCTTCTTGAATTGTACTGGATGGGTACTTATGTGGGGCTTCTCACTTAGAGATTAATTGAACTGCTCACTCTACAGTAAACATGAATTGAGTGTCCTATGGGATCTTATTTGCTACTCATGTATTACACACACTATTAATGAAAACACTATATAGCAATCGTTTTTGCAACAGGTCTGTTTACCCTGCACAGTAACACACACACACACACTGAGACCTGCAATGAACGGTGTAACCCATATAAGCCTGATTTATGCAGTAAAATTAAAGACATTTAATGCATTTATTCGACTGCTGAAATACTGTTAATAACCTGATAAATATTTTGAATACCTACAGACGTGTTATAAGAAAACGAGTTACTTACCTGTAACTACGGTTATCCAGTATTGGTATCTTTCATAGATTCACATGCCTGAATCATTCCCCGTCGTCGAGGCGGGAGTCCCACGGTAAATAAAATATATAATAGCAGTGCCTAAAATTTCTTGTAGTAGGCTGGAAAAGCCTAAAGGCCTAACTAGGCCTCAAAACTTAGCAGCCTATCTACATCATTTTGTAAAAAGACCTGAAATATTAGCCTCAGCCAATCAGCTGTCCTCACCCTCTAGAACCTTCCCTGCTCAGGCAGTTCTCCTCAGATTTTCCCAGCACAAGTGAGAAGTAGTATCCATAGCCAGAACTGCCCTACCGGGGAGGAGGGTGGGTGCATGTGAATCTATGAAAGATACCAATACTGGATAACCGTAGTTACAGGTAAGTAACTCGTTTTCTTATCCAGTATTAGGGTATCTTTCATAGATTCACATGCCTGAATCAGAATAGCAAGCAGTAACATCATGTCTGTCGATAGAGGAAGGTGGGAGACAAAGAAAATATAAATCAATCCCCACACAACCAGGAAGGTAATAGAGTACAAAACATGCCAACATAACATATGCATCAAAACCTTCGAATATAACAGATAGGACAGCATTATAAATATGTAAAGTTTAAAATATATAATCTTTCCAACCTTAGTGAAGAAGATGCTGCAGCACTGCATCACCAACAGCTGTGTCATCTTGAACTGCCGACTGCAGACAGTAATGTTCGGTAAAAGTGTGCACACTTTTCCAAGTAGCAGCTCGGCAAATGTTCTCTAGAGTCACTCCAGCGAAAAGGGCCGTAGAGGTCGACACTGTTCTCGTGGAATGAGCTTTAACCTTCCTTGATAAAGGTCTATTGGCCTTGTCGTGACAGAAGGTAATTGTGGAGGACAACCACCTGGCAATAGTTGCTTTTGTGACAGCTTGACCGAAGGTGGGTCTTCCATAGGCAACAAACAGTTGTGTAGATTTACGCATGTCTTTTGTCTTTTGCAGATAGAATTTGAGACATCTTTTGACATCTAGAGAATGTAAAACCCTTTCTGCAGGAGTTTTCGGATCCGGGAAAAAGGTTCTAAGCTTGACCGGTTGATTAATGTGGAATTGAGTTGGCACTTTAGGAATGAATTTAGGGTTGGTCCTAAGTGTAACAAAGTCCTTAGAGAACTGCAGAAAAGGTGGAGTAATAGTGAACGCCTGTATTTCACTAACTCTGCGAGCCGAAGTAAGAGCCAACAGAATTGCAACTTTCCAAGTCAGAAATTTCAGTTCCGCTTTATGGATTGGTTCAAAGGGCCTTTTAAGAAGTTGGGAAAGGACTACATTAAGATCCCATTCCGGAGGAGGAGGACGAACTGGAGGAAAAACTCTGAAGAGTCCTTTAAGGAATTGTTTGATCAAGGAGGAAGAACATAAGGATGGTTTGTTGGAGTGCTTCCTGAATCTGGAGATTGCTGCCAAATGTACTTTAATGGAAGAAAAAGCTAGACCTGATTTAGCCAGAGAAAGCAGGTATGGAAGGATGGCTTCAGGAGGAGCCTGCAGCGGATGAACATCATTATCTCCACACCATGAACAAAACCTCTTCCACTTGAAACGGTATGTTTTGATGGTACTTTGTGCACGTGCTTGCGACAATATTTTCCTGCATTCCGAGGGAATGTTTAGGTCTTTGAACTCTAGGAAATCAGGAGCCAAGCGTGCAAGTGCAGCGATTGAGGATCTGGATGTTTAATCTGACCGTCCTCTCTTGTCAGCATCGACATAGTCGGTTTGAGCCGAAACGGAGGCTGTTGAGACAGCAGGAGAAGCTCTTGAAACCAATATTGTCTCGGCCAACGTGGAGCAATGAGAATGAGAGTGCAGTGTTCCCTCTTCATCTTTTGCAGGACTTTCGGAATGAGCGGAATCGGAGGATAAGCGTACGCAAACATTCCGGTCCATCTCATGAGGAGGGCGTTTCCTCTTGACCCCCGTCCTGGGAACCTGCTGGCATAAAACAGGCACTTGCTGTTTTGCTGCGTGGCAAACAAATCCAGCGTTGGTCTCCCCCAACGACGAAAGACTGTGTCTACTTGATGTTGTTCGAGTTCCCATTCGTGACAGTCCACAAAGGTTCTGCTGAGACTGTCTGCTAGAGAGTTTCGAATCCCTTGAACATGCTCTGCTTTGAGGGATATGTTGTGCTGTAAGGCCCATTCCCACATTTCCTGAGCTTGCAGTGACAGGGTAAGAGATTTCGTTCCTCCCTGTTTGTTTATGTAGAACATGCTGGTGGTATTGTCCGTGCGCACCAGGACTGACGAATTCACGATCCTCGGTAGGAAAGCTTGCAGGGAAAGAAAGATGGCCCTGAGTTCCAATATGTTGATGTGCATCTGTTGGTACTGATGAGACCATCTTCCCTGGATCTGAAGGTCCTGAAGGTGACCTCCCCAACCTTCCATGGACGCATCCGTAGTCAGAGTGTAGTCCGGAATCTCTTGGAGGAAGGTGAGACCCTGCGACAAGTTGTGTGTCTTCGACCACCAGAGAAGAGCCTGTTTCATTTTGACCGTGACTTTGATGCGGTCGTCGAATGACCCTTCGACCTGTTTCCACTGACGAAGCAACTCTTCCTGCAACGGTCTCATTCTGAGTCTTGCCATAGGAATGAGATTGATCGCAGCTGAACACATCCCCAGAAGGGAAGCATACATCCGCACTGAAAGTGACTTTTTTGCGGATATTTGTTTTGCCAGTTTGACGAGCTTGTTTTGACGCTCCTGTGTCAAGTATGCCTTGCACTGGCATGTGTCCAAGACTGCACCCAGAAAAGTTAGTCGTTGTTGAGGGTGGAGCTGAGATTTTTGAGAATTGAGGGTCAATCCTAGGTTCGAGAACAGTGAAAGTGTTTTGTTGACTGCCTCCATGGTCGAATGACTGGTGGGACCCTTTAACAGCCAATCGTCGAGGTATGGGAACACCTGGAGTCCCAGGGACCTCAACATTGCAGCCACTGGGGCTAGACATTTCGTGAAGATTCTGGGGGCCGATTTGAGGCCGAATGGGAGGACTTTGAATTGGAAATGGACGCCGGCCACTTGAAATCTTAGGAATTTGCGGTGGTTGGGGTGAATAGGGATGTGAAAATATGCGTCTTGCATATCCAGAGAAGCCAGAAAGTCTCCTTCGTTCAGACAATTCAGAATGTCCTTCAACGTGACCATGCGGAAACTTTGTTTCTTTAGATATTTGTTGAGTTTGCGCAGGTCCAATATTGGACGCCACTCTTCTGAATTTTTCTCCACAAGGAAGAAACGTGAATAAAAGCCCAGCCCTTTCTGAGAAGGATGGACTAGTTCTATTGCATTCTTGTGTAGCATCTTTAAGGCTTCTTTGAAGAGTAAGCGCAGACGAGGGGGAGGGGGACCCCTGGGCGGCGTTGTGGGAGGTTTTTGTAAAAACTCCAAAGTGTGTCCCTTGCTGACCAAATCCAGGACCCACTGATCTGAAGTTATTTTCCTCCATTGATGGTAAAAGGCGGAAATCTTGGCGCCCACGGGAAGGGAAAGAGGAGTGGCCGACATCCGGCAAAGCTCATTGGCGCTTGTTAGAATCTCTCCTTTGATTACCTGAGCGCCGTTGTCCTCCCTGCCGAGAGAAAGAACCAGAAGCAGGCTGCCTGTTAGAAGATTGATAGTATGGTTTGTTGTAGGATGATTGATATTGTCGATTTTGTTGGTTTGAATAATTTCCTCTGGAGGAGTAACCACGACCTCTTGCACCTCTAAAGGACCCCCTCTTGTATTGCAGGGTTCCCAGAGATTTCGCTGTGTCGGTATCGGTTTTAATAGCCAATAAAGCGTCATCAATGTGCTTTCCAAACAAGGACTCACCATCGAAAGACATGTCCAAGATCTTGGTTTGGACCTCAGGTCTAAAGGTGGTAGCCTTGAGCCAACCTTGACGTCTAAGGACAATTGCTCCAGCCAGTTGTCGAAAGTTGGTATTAGAAATGTCTAGGGCGCAATCAATAATCTCTGAGGCCGCCCTTTCACCTTCCTGCACAATTCTGCGTACATCCATCTGATGATCCTCCGGGATCAGCTCAAGATATTCCGAGAGCTCCGACCACATCTGCCTGTCATATCGAGCCAGGATAGCTAAGGAATTTGCTGCTTTAATGGATGCTGCTGCGTTTGCAGAAAATTTCTTCCCAATGGCGTCAAGCCTTCTTCCCTCCTTGTCAGGTGGCGTTGAGATGGGAGCAGAAGGATTCTTGGACTTTTGCTGCGCCGCCTGAGAAATGACCGAATCCGGTCGAGGATGGCCGATCAAACAAGCAGGTGTATCGGATGGTGCTCGATACTTTTTATCAATCCTTTGTAAAACTGCTGGAATGGAGGCTGGCGTTTTCATAATATTGAGGCCTTCCTTCCAGATATAGTCAATAATAGGTATGGCTCTGATCACTCTCCGATACCCTTCCTTAAAGTCATGTAAAAAGCAGTCCGACTGCTCAACTGTGACGACCAATTGAAATCTATTAGCAGCTCTCTGCATAATATTGTGAAAACCCCCAATATCTTCAGGTGGAGAGTCTGAAGGACGGGGAGGTGGTGGAGAAGGTGTAGGGATGACATAATCCTCCCAAGGGTCCACTGGAGTGTTATCCGGCAATTCTCCCTCCTCTCTACTTTCGTCACCATCAGAGGACGAACTGTCCAAAACCTGAGGAATTGGTGAAGTACGTGGCTGTGGAGACAAAGGAGCACTTGGCGACGGAGGTCGTGGCACAGTAGCCGAAGCAGATGACCCAGCAGGCGCACCCTCAGTTGGAGGAAATCTCTGTCGATAATCTGCCAACATAGCTTGCAAGTCCTGTATTAAGGAAGTAGGTAAATGTGTTGTGTCCTCAGACCGAGGAAGTCTAGAACGAGGTGACTGATATGGAGTGGAGTATACGTCATGCGTATATTGCTCCTGAAACTCTTCTTCATCATCCTCTTGAAGTTTAATATGCAATTGAGAAGGGTGACAGGCAATCCCAAAGGGGTCATCATCCTCTTCTCCTTCTGACTCTCCTTGCATGTATGTCTCCAAAATGTGTGATGGCAAGAGCGGAGATATATGTGAATAATCATGCCTTTTGTAAGTCTTCATTTGGAAATGAGTGAATTGTATTTTTGCAGGTGGGGAACCGTGCAGCCGATGAGCAGAAGCCCCAGTAAACGGATTCTCCGTCGACGGCGCTGCCAACGCCAAAGATTTTGTCGTCGACGAGGCCGTCAAAGGTATTGTCAATGACGAGTCCTTCGATGTTGAGTGTGTCGATAACGCCGTCATCGACGAGGCCGTCATCGGCGGGTCCCTCGTCGTCGAGACCGTCGCCGGCGTCTTCGTCGACGGGTCCCTCGTCGACGGGACCGTCGATAATATCTTCGTCGACGGGTCCCTCGTCGACGGGGCCGTCGATGGTGTCTTCGTCGACGGGGCCCTCGTCGCCGGGGCCGTCGATGGTGTCTTCGTCGACGAGTCCCTCGTCGACGGGGCCGTCGATGGTGTCTTCGTCGACGGGTCCCTCGTCGACGGAGCCGTCGATGGTGTCTTCGTCGACGATCCCTTCGTCGTCGGGGTCGTCGATGATGTTCTCGCCGACGACGCCGTCGTCGACGCGTCCGATGGTGGCGTCTTCGTCGACGAGATCTTCGTCGACGAGGTCGTCGATGATGTCTTTGACGACGAATCCCTTGGAGACATTGTTTTCGTCGACGACGGCCGTGCGGTCGTCGACGGAGCAGACGTTTTAGTCGATGGAGCCTTCGCAGAGAAGGATTTCAAAGACTGTGACTTGGTTTTTGATATTAAAGGTGGAACAGACATCAAAGGTGACGTGATAGCTGAAGTGGTAACCACAGAAGTAGAAGAGGAGGTAGAAGTCCATGTAGTAGTTGGTACAGACACCAGAGTTAAAGTTTTGGTCTGGGTAGTACTCACATGTGAAGAAGCCGATGCACTCTGAGAGGGTTCAGAAGCTTTCTGAGAGGATTTCAACAATTTCTTTCTCTCAGGAGAAGCATTGTCCGTGGATCTAGCTCTCTTGCTAGAAGTTGAGGCTTTGTCCTCCTCATCAGCAGATGAAGACTTCAGCCACAAAAGAACCCTTGCCTCCCTATCCCTGATGGTTTTCTGAGGGAAGGTACGGCAAATTCTACAGTCCTTCACCACATGTGAAGGGTGTAGGCAATAAATACAATCCGAGTGCTTGTCATCCACATGGACTCTCTTCTTGAAGCAGGTTCCACAGGGTTTGAAAAGAGCTTTCCTTTCAGACATTTTGAAGCTAGAAAATCCAAAAACTGAGTAGGCACTCAGGGAGACTCCCTTACACACGAAGTGCGGTGAAAATCTGAGGAGAACTGCCTGAGCAGGGAAGGTTCTAGAGGGTGAGGACAGCTGATTGGCTGAGGCTAATATTTCAGGTCTTTTTACAAAATGATGTAGATAGGCTGCTAAGTTTTGAGGCCTAGTTAGGCCTTTAGGCTTTTCCAGCCTACTACAAGAAATTTTAGGCACTGCTATTATATATTTTATTTACCGTGGGACTCCCGCCTCGACGACGGGGAATGATTCAGGCATGTGAATCTATGAAAGATACCCTAATACTGGATAAAATATGGCTAAATGCTTGGGCATTTCATGGTGGATACACGCTAAAGTAAACAAAATTAGTATTTTTAGGAATTCTTTTGTAAAGCTTACATGCCACACAATACGCCTTTGACTAAGATCACTAATTGTCCAGCTATCGCTCTTGCAAAATAGGTCTGTCATACGGAGGACACTGAGCTTTATATATGTGCAATATTGATGTGTTTTGATATGAAAATTTGCGAACTACAAAAGTTAACTGTTTTTTGACACAAGCACGTGCTAACCCTTTCTTTCGTAAAAAAGAACCTTTAAATAGAATTAACATAGAAACACATGCACATATATAAATATACATATATAAAAATGATAAAATATGACAATACAATTTAGCATTTAAAGATTTCGTATCATTTAAGGAATGTTCGGCACAAAATGGTTTGATGCAACATAATATTTGTTCATAGCATAGTTCAAAAGCACAACATTATTGATGTTTTAAATTGACTTGAAAAAGGCAAAGCGGACTAAATGTAGTTTATTACAATAAGAAATGTTTACTCAAATTATAAAACGCCCTATGAATAAAATATTCAACTTTGTTCATAAAGATTTTTATATGAGGTTGGGAATTATTATCTAGCCAACAAATTACAAAACTTTTGTGCCAGTTAGCAGCAGTGCACACCTTTAGGCATAAAAATGACATACAAATAATTATTTAATTTCAAAAACAAAAGAAAAATCGCAAATTATTATCAGTCAAGAAAAAATATGTTTCCAATACCTACTGTCAATACTAAAGTTTGGTGTGCCAGCAAGGGCCCATTGCAAGGAAGATTTGCACGTGCATGCACCCATGAATGTAACACCCATAGTGAATTACATATTTTATCAAAAATGTCTCCAAATTTAAAGACACACCCTAATTAAAAAGTAAAGTTAGTAACTTTATATTACAGCACAGCAAGAAAATATACAATGATAACCTTTAACCTACCTATGGTAACATTTGTAAGTCACTGCCCTTGTCCTTATTTAAGTTACCATTTCCCCAATTACAAAACAACTTAGCTTTGGTCTGTATGAAAACCATGAAAAATATACATGTACCTATGTGCTCTGGATAGAAATGTAAACATGTTAAGCTTATCTTTCAAACTAAATGGATTTTACCCTATTTAATTCAACTATAGTAAATACAAATATATTTGTTCTGATATTGGGCTCTAGTTTGACACTTGCTATGGGGCTAATCTATTTCACGCGGTATATTCTAAACATGTATGTGAAGAACTTAAATCCTCATGTTTGTACAAACAAGCACTAAAAATTCTAGGTGGCTCTCTGATTGTGCTCAACACATGAATTGCTCATGTTAAATGCAAAGAACCTCATCGGTTCAAACCCGTACTGCAACACAATTTGAAAGTACTCGTAACACACCATTATGGTCAAACCTTTTTTTTAATTTCCTCAGTGCCGTTACCACTGCTGGAAAGGAAAGGTCTACACTTCTACAGGGTAAAAGACATTTCCATAGGAAAATCCACATTTTACTGTTATAAAAAAATGTAATCCTTGTGTAGATATTCGGGAAAAGCGAACATCGTATATTGAGTTTGAATAAAGGATTCCTTTTCCTAACAATTGATTCATTAGTGAAATACACAACGCAACTCTCTTTCACCGCTTAAGGTGTTTTCTGAGGTCAACATGATTCATCAGAGAAAAATGTATAAATGAACAGTCTTGATTCAGACAGTAGTGGCTCAGTAAAAGGTCTTGACTCTAGCAATATTAAATATCATGTAACTCATCAAAATACATATATTGCTATTACGATATAAAATATGGCCATATTCTAACAGTGGAAGTCAAGTAAACCATTGTAAACAGGACAGCTCCAAATTTCTTCGAACTTATAAAGAAGTAAGCTACTTCAGCACGCTTCTGTGGGCCAACGCAGACAAGTGGGTACAATAATGATTTGGCAGCTGCAAAAGATAACAAAAATAAAAGTTTGCACGTTTAAATAGCATATTATCCTACCACCAGGGAATTATCAAGATAAAAACACTTTACAGTACTGGATGGCATAAAACAAACTGCAAGCCTTCTAAAATTTACTAAAGAATGAACTATCAGATGACAAAGATGAAACGGTAATTTACCTGTAACAATAGTTTTGAAGCTTGTAGTCCTCCTCGATACACATGGTGCATGTTATTTCATTATTTAGTTGGTGGGTGTGGAAACTTCTTCGGTAACACTAAATCATTTTTCTTTTTGGGATCGGCCATTGTTGGAGTCATGAAGACTGACCGGGATACTGAGCGCTAATCCCCAACGCACCATTATGTGGTAACCTACAGATTCTCTTCATTTCATCTCTTTTTTAACCAATTTTAAGTCTTTGTCTCAACTGCCCTCCTTTAACAGGGAGGTTGGAGGGCCCCATGTAAATCTAAAGGAGCTTTAAGCTGCAGCCTATTGTTGCAGGTAAATAACCTATTTATTTCATGAGCAGTGTTAGTTCTGAATAGCGTGGGCCAGACCTGCATGTGCTTTAGAGCATTTTACGGCACAAGTACAGAGTGGGAGTTACATTGTATGGGTATATAATAACAAGCAACCATATGGGTGAGGAGGGATGAAGGGTCAGATCAACAGGGATTTCAGTAAACAAAAAGACCTCAAGTGATTATATACAGAAAAAGTAAAAATACAGAAGTTAAGGATGTGGATTGCTTGGAGCAAAAGGGTTTGGGTAGGAGTAAGTGGATCACACACAGAATAGTGGTGTAATGATGTGGATGGTTAAGGGTTGAGGTTAAACTAAGAACATGGTAGAAGCCAGTCAGAATCGATTCTCCAGTGGGTGTTACTCGAATTCACTGTGGTTCCTGCTCGTTTGCCGCAAGAATGTGGTCAATATGCTGTAGCTGATGCAGGCAAATCAAGACTGGAAGAAAATAGAAAACATTTGAGTTTCTTGTTTCTTTTTAAACGTCTGAGGTTATGTTATGTTAGTTAGGCTTATAGAGCGCAACGGTTACCCTAGGGTGTCCTGGCGCTATGCACCGTTCGCCGGTTGTCAGGAAAGAGATGTCACTGAGTAAACAGCCATGTTTAACTCCTTTCTGAAAGAAAGAAGATCTGCCGAGTTCCTCATATGGAACGGCAGATCGTTCCAGGCCTTGGATATGCAAGTGATAAAACTTTTACCTCCACAACTGTTTTTTTTAAATGTAGGAACTAGGACTGGTTTTGATCCTGTGGACCGAAGAGTCCTGCCAGGAGCATACCATTTGAATTTTTGCCTCAGATGGTCAGGGCCTATTCAGTTGAGGGCTTTGAAAGCCATGCAAAGGGGATTAAAACGCACCCTTTGTTTCACAGGGAGCCAGTGTAGTTGTCTTAATTCTTTTTTGACAAAGACAAATTTCAGTGTCCCTGTCAGCAACCTGGCTGCTGCGTTCTGCGCTACCTGAAGCCTGTTAATGTGCTGTGTTTTTGGGCATTTAAATAAAGGCTGTAATCCAGACATGCCATAACAAGTGCTGTGACCACCGTCCTAAGGCTTCCTTCAGGGAGATAGATCTTTATTTTTCTTATAATTCTTAGTATCAGAAAACAAGCTGACACCACCGTGCTTATGTTTCCGCTTATGGCAAGAGGAATGGAACTTCACATCTTAGGTGCACTTCCATAGAAGGGCTTGCTCAGTGTGGTTTTTATTTTTTGTATTGAAGACACAGGTTTTGAAATGAAGAGAGTGCATTTTTTAGATTTCTGGACTCGCCTCAGACGAAAGCTTGTGGGGGAGGCAGTGTGGAGTTCCAATGTGTATGGCTATGTCTGTGATGAAGGCAAATTTGAACTGACTTTTGGCTTCAATGGGTATCCATTTCCAGAACACTAAAGGGGAAAAGTGAGAGCATTTACTTGTGCTGTGTCTGAGACCAGATGGTCTGCTGAGTTGAGGGCTGAACTCGGACGGGCTAGGTGGGTTTTAAGAGTACCAGTCAGTAGTGCATTGCCACAGTAATACAAGTAAGAACTAGGGATTGCACTATAGTTTAAAAGTTAATGGATGGAATTAAAGGTTTGATTTTCCTAAGGAGTCTGGTTTGGAGTTTTTTGCTAATCACCATGGCATTGATGTGGGTGTGAATATTTATATTCTTGTCCAGTGTGAAGCAAAAAAGCATTTTGATATATCCGTGATAGTAGATTTGCAGTTGAGTATGTTTAAAGAGTTTAAACTGCACTGAATGAGACGTATTGCTATGTTGTGGTGTGATTAACATGAATTATTCCTTCTGAAGGTTATGTTTGAGGTGATGGCGAGTCATCCAACATTACAGCGCCATCATCACTCTTTCCAATGTGGCAATATAATTTAGTGAGCAGAACGTCATGTAAAGTTGGGTGTCATCACAGTAGAGGCTGAATAAGACATTTGAGTTACTCAGGAGAGTAGTCAGAGGTTCCATGTGTAAGTTGAATAGGGTGGGATGATGTAGAACCTTGAGGGGACTCCTTGTTCTAGTCTAAGGGGGTTGGGGGAGTGGTTTGTGATTTTTACTTATTAGGATCAGTATGAAAGACAAGATTCAAACCATTATAGAACTAGGTCTAGGTGTTCATTGAAGATCTTCAGTACAGACACATTGTAAACTGCATCAAAAGCCACTGACAAATCCAGGAGAATTAGCAGGCAGGATTCGCTCCTGTCTAAGATGGCGAGTTTGTCGGCCATTACTTATAGCATAGCCGATTACATGTAACAGCCAGACCAAAAGATCACGAACCCCAGGCATCTTTGCGCTTACTGACTGTTCTGGTTAGGATGCTTTTGCGAAATATGGATCCGGGTATTCTAATGCCAGAGGTAAGGGTGACCATTTGCTGAAGGCTTATGTGGTATTCAAGTGTCCTCAAGAAGCAGTAACTTTCTCAGCAGGAAAAAAGCAAAAGGCATAAAAACCTCCCTGCTGGATTAACACTTCAAAGGAATGAAAAAAAACTTATAAGGAACCCAACAATGAAATTCTTCTTGAGCAAAGTGTCTGGATCAGCAAGTGGAGGGAGCTGGGAAACAACCAAAGGAAGACTTATTTGTTGTGATGCACCCTCCTACCAGACTGAAGCACTTAAGTAGCAAAAGAGCGGAGCCAACATAGTGCAGAGCCGCATGGATACGCCACCTCATGTCAGTTTGTTGCTTGTCTCTTCCTGCACCCTCAGATGCACAGTGTAAACAACTGGTGGAACCAGAGGGAAACAGCATACATATTTCTAACTTAGGATCTTTTTAGGTGTTAAAAAGAGGCTATTCTACTGAGCACAAAGGTATCCACGAGAAAGAATGTTACAGAAGATTAGTAACTTGCTCTCAGCGATATTTCTAACCCCAGATTTCTCATCTTAGTTTAGATACCTAGGCTGTAACTCACAAAGTAGAGGGTCTGTGAAGTGAACTCCGACCTAGAAGTATTTCAGGACCAGGTGGGTGAAACGTCCTTCCCGGCACATAAGTCTGTCAATGCAGTAGTGCTTTGTCAACGTAAGTACTGCCACCCACGTCACAGCCAAGCAGATGTCAAGGACAGGCACTTCGTGAACCAATGCAGTGGTAGACTCTCAGACTGGTGAAATGAGTTTTTAACCTGTTAGTGAGAAGCAACTTTGGCAGTGCGTTGCAGATCTTAATACAGAGGACTATCCACATTGAGAAGGCCCTCTTCTGCATAGCCTTCCCTTACATTGTAACATAGACCCCCACAAACAGATGGTCGTACCCAAGATATTTTTTGGTACGATCAACGTTAAAGCGTAAAGCCTTTTTGGAAGTCAGGCGGCAGGAAATCCTCAGATCGCGATGGTGGAGAGGGAGCAAAGAATGCAGGTAGGGTTTTAGACTGCCCAATGTGAAAGAAAGTCATGACTTAAGGCAAGAATATCGCCAGAGTCCTCAACACCAACTGGTACTGGAGAAAAAGAGGTGAATGAAGGTTGCACTGAAAGTGCCTGCTGTTTACTCATGTGACAAGATGATCTTTTCGCAATGAATAAGACAGCCTTTAAAGTCAGGAGATGCAACCAGCATCTATGCATCAGCTCAAAGGGCATATACCTTATGACCAAATTAAGATTCCAATCTGGCATCACAAGCTGCTTTTGGGGAAACGTGTGTCAAACCTTTAATAAATCTGATCACAACAGGTGATTTAAACAAGGATTTAAAACAATGATGGCTGGTCTTTCAAAGATAGAGAGGCCAAAATAGCTGACAAATAACATTTAATAGGACCCACTGCAAGACATTGGTGTCCCAAACACAAAATGAACAAACATTTGACAGCTTACAATGTAAAGGGTCAATGTTGTAGATACTGATTCAGCTGACAAATCTGTCCCAGCGTCCAGCATAATGAACTTTTTGGAAAGGCGTTTAGCGCTCCAAATGACATCCACCTCATTCTTCAGCAGATTAAACAAAGTCAACTGCCACATTTAGTTTCCAAGCATGGTGGTGTAGATTCAGTTGAAGGACCCTTCCCTGTTTCTGAGAAAGGAGATCCTCAGGAAACGGAAGCCTGATCAGAGGGCAGAACCTTGTGCTCAGAAGCCCCAGGAGCCACACTTTCCTGGCCAAATCCAGAGCCACTAAAATTACCTTGGCCCACTGTTCCTGATCATTTTCAGAAATTGGGGCAGGAAAGGCAGAGGCAAGAAGGCATGCAGAAGTCCAGATTTTGATTCCAGACAATGCTTTTTTACAGGAATTTCTACATGCATACCTGGAGTGTTATTGGCAGTGGAGAAAAGATCTATCCAGGGTTCTCCCCAATGCCAGAAGATACTCTGCACCACTTTGGGAATTGGTCATTATTTGTGGCCTGCCAGATGCAGTCTGCTGATCCTGTATGCAATGGCACTCAAAGGCCCTGCAAGGTGGTTCGTGATCAGGACACTCGTAACAACTCCAGGGGCACACAACCTTAAGGCCCCAATCTGCATGCTTGCTACAATAGAACATATTGGTGGTGCTGTCCATGAGAATGTGCACCAGCGTCACTTTGATGGATGGTATGAAGGCATTCAAGAACAAGTGAATGGTTCTTAATTTCAACAAGTTGTTTTCAAGTCAGGCTTCTACTGGAGACCAGATTCCTCTGATTTCTACCTCTGACAAAAGACAATCCCAGCCCAACAGTGGCACAACTGTCACCAAAATCAGCTCTGGCAAGGGAAGGGGACAGGTGCTGGCCCAATTGAAGTGAAGTAGTCACCATTTTAGATTTTTTGTAGTGCATAGTCTCCTTCAAGATCTGAATAGCATCTAGTCAGTCCTAGGCCCCCCCGTAACTTCATGTTTCATTGCAGAGCCTGCATATGCCCCATGGTGTAGTAAAGAAGAAGGGTGCAAGTGATTAAAAGGCCAAGAAGCCTCAGTACAACTCTGAGACCCAGGACGAAGGCTAACATTTTGGGATTATAGACCGAATGTCTTGGCTCATTGCAACATGAGGAAAGGTCCAGAACTATACCGTATCAGGACAGCTCCAATGAAAGGAAGCCTATGTGAAGGAGTCCTGAATGACTTTGGCTAGTTGATCATGAACAGTCAGGGGCTACATCACCTTCAACAAGCAGTCTTCGAGGTAGGGGTAAACTGGTATCCCTGACCTCCAAATAAGGGCTGATGCAGAACTGTCGAACTGTAAGTGCTTTTGGCCTACCTTGAATCGCAGTTAACATCTACGGGACTGCAGGACCCCTAGAGTAGTCTCAGAACTCCCTAAACTAGGTCAAAATATCCAGGGTGTGTGCCATGGCTCTACTTTCTTTTTAACGTTCCAAGGCAGGATCTGCTCTCTAGCTGAACAGCCGTGAGCCTTCTAATGGCCTCTATGAGAAAGGCTTCTAAAAAAATCCTGTGCAGCACCTCCAAACCACACTGGGCCCAACCGCCCTTCCCAGACAATCAGCAGTATCAAGGCCAGTACGAATTACGTATATGGCCGCATCTTGACCATCCTGAATAGTTTGAGTCAGTAAGGCCCTCAGGTCTTCTGGTACCGCCGCCAAGATCTTGCCAGCCATGTCCCAGACAGCATGCATATCTCAGCCAAACAGACTGTAATGACCGATCTCAATGTCAGGTTTGCCGAAGAGAACATTAAATTTTAAAATGCCTCAAACCTCACACTATTTGAAAAGGTAATTGAGAATTAATTTGGGGTTCACCTTGTTGGTTGAAACGTGAACAACCAGACTCTCTGTAGCAAGACATTTAGTGATAAAATCAGGATTGCCAGGCTTCCGTCTTTGATGTCTGGCCACCTGCCTATTTGCTGGTGGGTAGGCACAGGGCTTTGACCAGGGGCTCATTAAGGTGGACATGTGGGCCTCTTTGAAAGGGAGCAAGGGCTCAGATGCTGGCCATTATAAGAAAGCAGTAAGTCATCAATGTCTACACTCTCAATCTCTGGATAGTGGCAAGCTTTGGTTAGAATCGGAACCAAAAAGATAGTGGTATCAGTACAGGGCTATGATCAGAGTCAGGCTCGATGGTAACTTGTTGCACTTTAGTAATTTCATAGCGTGATATTGGTCCAAATCAAGATGAAGTCATTCAGGGTAAGACCTCGGAACTGGCATCGGATTCTCCTACGGCATCGGATCCTCCTACGGCACCTGCTCCTGCTGTAGATTGTGGAGCCCGGGTCATCAGACCGCACCAAGGAAGAATATACTGGCACTAATTCAACAGAGCCCCTGCAGATACTTGGGGCCCAATGACACTAGAAATGGAGCTGGAAGAATGCCAACTCTGCATCCTAAGCAATTCTCCTTAAAGGTGTCAATCTGCTGTGGTGACAGTGATGGCCCGGGACGTTTGGGCACACTGGGACCACATTTGGAATCTGAGATCCGGAAGAAGACTGACACACAGAAGCACACCTTTGAGCCTTGTTTTTGGATAGAGTGTGGTAGGAGGGGTCGAGTAACGCTTGCTTTCTTGTGCTTCTATTTGTACTTCTGTTTTGACTTACCAGAGCACCTTGACGGTGAAGCGGAACTCTTGCGGAGTTAGTTTGGGACCTCGACTTCCAGCAGGAATTACGCAAAGTCCATAACTTCTTCTTGTGTTCGGTGACATACAGATTCACTTCTATGTTCCAGATCGCCTCTAGTGCATGACAGCATACTTGCTGCACAATGTTTCATGTCCTGAGCCCAAACACCAGGCACACACCTACAGTGAGTCTGTAACCAAGATCTATTTTCTACAATTGCAGCATGGTTGGAAACCTGAAATCTTGGGAGTGGACATAATCCTCTAGCACATTGTTGTCGTCGGAAGGATGACAACATTGGAAGCAGAACTCCAGATCAGGGTTGAAAGGCACGGAAAGAAATTAACTGACGTCAGCATGCATGAGTGGCTCTTATATTCAGCTCTGCTCCATCACTTTTTGGGTGGTATGGAATCAATGAAGAGATGCACAACACCACAGAGCATCCCCTAGGAGCATTGATGGCAAAACATTTTCCTAATCTACTCTGGCAGACAGCCAGTATTCTTAGGTGTGGAATCTACAGTAAGTAGTATCCATCAGACGGAATGTTACTGATCCTGCAGGCATCTGTTTGTGGCATGCAGTGCTGTACATTCACATGCTTAGCATAAGACGGCTATCTAATATTGGGATCGGAAGTGTGAAAGTTGTTTTAGTTCAAAGAAGCTTTTCGAGCCACGAGGTGTAGTGACTCCTCCTCTTGCTTACAGTGCTCATGGTCTATGGTAATTCTCTGTTTGTAGGAATGGCAGATTATCTCTTCTCTAAATTACAGATGGTTCAGAATGCCGCTGCAAAAGCCATCTGCAATAAAAGAAAATATGATTCAGCTAAAAGTTGCATGCGTGAGCTTCATTGGCTCCCAATGCGGCAACGAGCCATTTTTAAGCTGTTGTGTATTGCTCACAAGTTACTCTACGGCTCAGGCCCTACCATCCTATATGACAGGGTCAGATTTCATAAACCCTCTAGACACTTACGATCTATGACGTTAGGAAGAGCAGTTATTACCCGAGTTCGTACTGTCAGGATGGGAGAGCGGGCTTTCTCTCACATTGTGGCAACAAAGTGGAACGAGCTACCCCCTAAAATTAGAACAAATGACTGCTTTGTCTCATTTAAGAAACAACTGAAAACATTCCTTTTTCCCAGGCTAGATCAATAATCCTCAATCAGAACTGATGTCAAACCACTTGCAACTTTCTTCAGCGCCGTGATGTCCTTTTAGGATGAATGTTAGCGCTTTATAAATAAATAAATACAAATAAATACAAATGGTCGTCGACTCCACAGTTAGATTCTTTTTCCTCCGGGCAGGTGAGGATGGAGTGTAAAGAATGATGTATCCCAGTGAGATGGCCATGTAAATATAATGTAATGTAGTTAATTGCAACTGTCACATGTTTTCGGGAAAGAGGGTGGGAGCATGTGAATCTACAGCACTACATACCACAAACAGGATAAGTAACATTCAGCGTTTCATGGCATGTGTGGCTGTAGATACACATGCTTAGCAGAAATTGCTCTTCCTTTGTGTGGCTTGTTGAATACAAGAAAGAGTTGGCGTCTTTCTGAATGGTTGAATTCTATTAATATAGTACATAATTGCCCTTTTCACTTCTAGTGTGTGTAACTCTCTTTCTGCCACTGAATTGGGCTGAAGAAATAATACCAGCAACTCAATAGATTGGTTTAAGCGCAATTGTGAAACCACTTTTGAAAGAAATTTTGCGTTAGTACGTAGTACCACCTTGTCTTTATTAAGTTGAAAACAGTTCATGCCTGAAGTTCACTGACACATATGACTGAAGTAACGGCAATGAGAAATGCAACTTACCATGAAAGGAATTGTAGGGGCATTTGTGGAGAGGTTTAAATGGGGGACCCATTAACCTTGTTAAAATATTATCAAGGTAACAAGCTTGAGTGGGTGAGACTTTGGGCGTATTAACTCTTGAGTCGCTGTCAAAAGGCTTTGTTTACAGGAATCCTGAAAATAGAAGTGTGTTCTCTATTTTGTAGATATGCAGCAACTGCAGTTTAGTGTATTTTTATGGAAGTGAAAGCTAACCCTGAGGTTTGTAAATGCAACAGGAAACAAACAGTATCTGGAGATTGTGCTGTTAAAAGGTCAATACCCTTTGAATGTCAATAGTGGGCAAAACGTTTCCATTTTGCTGCATAACAGGCTTTAGTTGTTGGTACCCCGGCTTTTTTTTTTTAATTAGAATATTCATACATTGCGGAGATGAGTTTAAATTTCCGAATTCTAAGATCTCATGAGCCATATCACAAGATTTAACGAACTTAGATTTGGATTTCTTACCGCTTCCTTGTGTTAGAAGGTCCTGCAAGTTGGGAAGCCCTCGATGTGGGACTGACAGTTCTAGTAGTGTGGTGAACCATGGTTGTCTGGCCCAATGGGAGCAACCACAATGAAGGTCATAAACGTCTGCCGAAGTTTGCGTACCCGGGGCTATTTAAACCTGGAGGTGAACTTTGGGCATTTAATTTTTTCCGCCTTTTGGAATAGGTCTAGGGTCGACCTTTGGAGTTTTTGTTTGTGGCTGAAGCCAAGTTGGAAGGGGCAGAGTACTCACGGATTGTCCCAGAGTTAGGTATTGGATCTCAAGGTCAGATCCAGAGCTATCTTTGTGAGAAAAGCTCCCCTCATCTACTGCCAACATTTGGACTTAGGTCTGTTGATAATCTTTGGTTTCAAATATTTTGGGAGTTTTCTTGATGATCCATCAAGACATCTGGGCTCTTCATGCATGCCGATCACGCACCGTTTTCTTGGCCGAAAATTATTTGCACGCCTCACAATTGTTTTCGTGATGATCTGGTGAACGGCACAAGTTACACACCAATGTTGGTCGGTTTATGGAAACTTGGTGTGGCAGTACGGCAGAATCAAAATAAGGTCCGTTCCAATACCAGCTGGAAATGGCGCGGACGAGAAGTTGAAAATGAAGTTTTGCCCGGAGGTGCCTCATTCGACTGGAACGCGTAGGTGTCCACGGGCGACCACTTGAGATGGCTAAGAAACCACAATTGAAAACAATACCAGCATTTAAGACCTAACTAGAAGGAGAAAATGATACAGAGATGGGAAAAGAGCAAACACATCTTAACCCGATGGTGGGAAAAAGCAATCCAACAATGGAGTCAAGGGCCATGCGCAATGTAAGCAAGAGGAGTCGTCACTACACCTAGTCACTCAAAAATCCTATTTGAAGAAAAGCGACTTGCACACTTTCGATCCCAACTCTAGATGACGGATCTATGCTAAGCATGTGTATCCCATCAAACATAACCATTTTTCATCAGTAGATGATTAATACAAGCGGGGCAAAATTATTTTCAAAGATATAGTGCTCTACAGAATCAAGCTCTACGATGAGCTAAAAATGAACAAGATCCTCCCTAATCAACTTCTATCTGAGGATTCATCGATGGCAAAGACGGTGTCCAATTCAGTACCTCTAGACAGCACATGCCTATTAAACCGGTAACCAGGAGTTAACTTTAGTCAATTAACTAATTTGAAAACAGTTTATGGCTTAATGGTTCATTCATCCAGAATAGAGGGCTTAGCATGATGGTAAATGTTCTGACAAAAAGATTTGCCAATCACCATATGGCAAGGTAGGGAGCTGAAGATTGCTGGAGGATCAGAAAGAAGTGAGCCAAACATGCTATGGTTTACACAAGATGAATGCCCTCTTCAGAGTTGATGGGTATAAAACATTCTCTGAGGTCAGAGCATAACTTAAAGTTATAGGAATAAAATGGATTCAAGGCAGCTAGATGCAGTTTCTGCGGAAAGTAGTGAGAGCTTAGGGGCGATTTTCTAATTTATATCACAAATTCGAAGCAAATGTAGAGCTGGTCAAATAGAAAGCTTCTACTCGCATACAAGATTCAGAAACCTCTTGGCAGTTGGAACATCTCCTTCTGTAGCACAGCAGCAAATAGTATGCAATCAGTGATATAGGCATTTTGTTTGGTGATCAAGTGCCTGATATTGTCTTGAGCTGCCTGGGCAAGTTATGTTTAGGTTACGGGAAAGACATGTTGTCATTTTTATGTTAGTCAGAGGTTGAATAAGGAGGATTAGGCAATCAAAGAGGTGCAACATTTGGCTGTTGTGTTTTTCTTTTTCTTTGCTACACTGGAGTTCGTATCCCACAGGGAATCTGTCAAGGATGCACCTACACAAGTAGTCGAGGAAAGAATAGATTTGAAAGATTGGTGCATATAGTGGGATTATAGATCATTACCGCTTCACATATGATGCATTTTCATTTGAAACCTAATTTTTCAAAAGCTTGGAGAGGTGAATCAATGGCACACACAAGTGACCACTAATGAAAAATCCATAAAGATGCAGGTCAGTTACAGTAGTGACAAGTCTTAGCATAGCTTTAAAAATAGGCATGATATGCCCTGTTCGAGGTATGTTTTCCACTCCCATTGGACCTCACAATGGTAATCACCAGTGGCATGTTCTGCGCTGACTTTGACAGGTGAGCCGTAGCTCTACCGGTTTGAGGTGCCACCCCCACTGACAGTCGGGGACTGCTCATACCCCATCAGGAGACCATAGAAAAATGTATGGTGGCTGGCAACTGATTTAGTTTTCTGTGCTGTAAATTTGTTACTTCCGTTGAGACAATTGATGTACAGTGTGCTACTTTTCAAGCTGGCTTATATCCCACAATTGTGTATTTTGAAATGTGTGTGTGACAGATGTGTGGGAGGCCACAAGACTGTGCGCAAGGTTAAACTTTTCCATGTAGGAAACAATGAGGGCCTGTACAGAATGATAGTTCTCTCACTGGTTGATTACTCAAATTATATCAGATGGCAGAAAAGAAATACAAATTGGAGTCTGTGCCCTAAAGAATTGTGTGTCTTCCAGGTGACCCTGATGAGGCTTTCTAGTCATGCCTGACACCAAAGACTATAAAAAATAAAGAAAAACTATTTGCAATTTCCAGACCAAATACTAGATGGCAGGAGTATACTCAGCATGTGAATCTAAAACCAAACACATGCGGCTTACTGCAAATCTTTCCTATACAAACTAATTTCTCTGCACAATATGCAAAGCTACTCCTTAATTTATTGTGCTGTGAGTTACCAGCTACTAGAAGGCCTTAATATTGAAAAAGAAAATGCTACTTACCAGTATGCATCTGTTCTCGGCATGTAGAGCTGCAGAGTCTCACAATGTGCAGTAGACCGCCACCTGGTGTTGGGCTTGGATGATTGCATGTTGTTGTTGTCTTGGAAGAAGTCTTTGTAGTCACGAGATAGGTGACTCCTCCCTTGGACGATAGTGCGCATGGGCATCGACTCCATAATTAGATTATTTTTCGCCATGATGGGAAATTATGGAGTTAGTAGAAATAAAGAAGGGATGTCCATGTGTGTATATCTAATTAAGATAGAACTGGAACAGATACAGGTCCCGGGGAAGCAGGTGGGCGTGGGCGACTCTGCAGCTCTACATGCCAAGAACAGATGCTTACTAGTAAGTAGCATTTTCCGTTCGAGGCATATGAGCTGCAGATCTCACACTGTGCATCGATTGTACAGCAGGGTCTCCCCTAGCGGTGGTCACCTGTATCTGTTGCAGTAATTTGAAAGAGTTTGGAGGACAGCATGGCCTACAGCAGCTTGCTGCTTGGCTTGCACATCAACACAATAGTGTTTAGTGAAGGTATGTGTTGTAGACCATGTTGCTTCCTTACAGATGTCTTCTAGGGGAACGTGACCTAAGAAAGCCACGTAGGCTCCTAGTTTGCGTGTGGAGTGCGCTCAAGGAGGAACTGTTAATGTACGTTTTGCTTTGTGATAGCATATTTGTATACATTTGACAATGCACCGTGCTAATTCAAGCTTTAAAAATGGGGTCGCCTTTATGTGGTGGAGAGAAAGCTACAAACAGTTTCTTTGTTTTACGAAAGGATTTGGTCCTTTCAATGTAATAGAGAAGAGCTCTTTTTACATCTAGTGTGTGTAGAGCTCTTTCTGCTTGAGAGTCTGGGTTTTGAAAAACACTGGCAACTCTACTGATTGATTTAGATGAAAAGGAGTAATTACTTTAGGAAGAAATTTGGATTAGTCCGTAGAACCACCTTGTTACGGTGTAATTGTAAAAATGGCTCTTGTATAGTGAAAGCTTAAATTTCACTTACTCTCCTAAGAGAGGTAATAGCAATAAGGAAAGCTGTTTTCCATGAGAGGAATTGCTGTTTACGCTTATGTAAAGGTTCAAAAGGGGGCCCCATGAGCCTGGTAAGAACAAGGTTCAGGTTCCACACTGGAGAGGGTGATAACCTAGGAGGAATGATTCTTTTTAATCCTTCCATAGAAGCTTTGATTGCAGGTACTCTAAATAGCGAAAGATGTTGTTTATTTTGTAGATATGCTGCAATGGCTGCAAGATGTAAATGTATAGATGAATATGCTAGATTACATCTTTGTAAGTGGAAAAGGTAACAGATGATATTCTGGATGGAAGCATCCAGGGGATCAATTTGATTATTGGTGCAGTAAATGGCAAATCTTTTCCATTTGGCCGCATTGCAAGCTCTAGTATTAGGTCTTCTGGCTTCTTTAATGATATTCATACAGTCTGGTGGCAGGTTAAGGTAACCAAACTCTAAGACTTCAGGAGCCAGATCGCCAGATTTAGTTGACTTGGATCTGGATGTCTGATGTCTCCATGGTGCTGTGTTCGCATGGATGGTTTTAGACACATTCTTTGGTGTGGAACTAGAGAGAGTTCCAACAGTGTGGTGAACCACGGTTGGCGTGCTACCAGGATCATCTTGAGAGACTGTTGTCTCAGATTGCGTACCACTAGTGGGATTAGCGGAAAAGTGTACGCAAATCTGTTTGACCAGTTCATCCATATTGCATTGCTCTTGGACAGCGGGTGTGGAAACCTGGCGGGGAAGGTTGGGCATTTTGCGTTTTTGTGTGTGGTGAACAGATGTCTGGATGACCCCACTTGTGAAAGATGGTAGAAGAACTTGTAGATGTAGTTCCCATTTGTGAATCTGTTGTGTCTATCGACTTAACAGATCTGCTATCTGATTGTGAACTCCTGGAAGATGTTCTGCAAGCAGATACATTTTTTGTGGAATGGCCAATCTCCAAATGTTCTGTGCGAGCTGGGACAGCTGCAGGGAATGTGTGCCTCCTTGTTTTTGAATGTAGTACATGGCTGTCATGTTGTCCGTCCGGATCAACACAGCTTTGTTCTGTACATGTACTTGGAAGGATTTTAGTGCTAGGAATATTGCTAGCAGCTCTAGGTGATTGATGTGAAGCACTTTTTGTTGAGTGGTCCATCTTCCCTGAGTTGTATGGTGGAGCAGATGGGCTCCCCATCCTGTGAGGGATGCGTCTGTTGTCAGTACTTTCTGTGGAACGGGTTCATGGAACGGCCGCCCTCTTGACAAGGTTTTGGTGTTCCACCACTGCAGAGAGCGATGTGTGCGGCTGTCCACCAACAACAGGTCTGTAAGTTGCCCTTGACCCGGATTCCACTGATGTGCTAGACATTCCTGCAATGGGTGCATCTGCAGTCTGCATATGGTACAATAAAAATGCAAGATGCCATCATGCCTATTAGTTGCATGAACACTCTGGCTGGGAGAGAGTGTTGGTTCTGAAACTTTGTGACTAAGGGCTTGAATGCTCTGTATCCTGGCTGGGCTGGGATAAGCTAGAGCTGTATCGGTGTTTATTGTAGCCCCTAGGTACTGATGTACACCAGAGGGCTGGAGATGTGACTTGGTGTAGTGGATTGTAAACCCAAAGCCGTGCAGTGTTTGAATTGTTTGTGATGTGTGTTGGACACACTGATTGAATGACCTGGCTTTTATGAGCCAATCGTCTAGATAAGGGAAGACGTGGATGTGTTGTCTTCAGAGATGTGCTGCTACTACTGCTAGACACTTTGTAAACACTTGTGGTGCAGTTGTGACCCCGCATGGAAGGACTTTGAACTAATAGTGTTGTCCTTCTAGTACAAATCTGAGATACTTCCTGTGAGAAGGATGTATGGGAATGTGGAAGTAGGAATCCTTGAGGTCTAGTGTGGTGAGGAAATCGCCTTGTTGCAACAATGGGAGCACTTGTTGCAAAGTGATCATGTGAAAATGATCTGAGTGTATATACAGATTGAGGGGCCTTAGGCCGAGGATTGGCCTTAGTGTCCCATCCTTTTTGGGTATTAGGAAATAGAGTGAGTAAACCCCTGTTCCTTGATGTTGCAACGGAACAAATTCTATTGCATCCTTTTGAAGCAATGAGAGAACCTCTTGTTGGAGCAGCGTTGGATGTTCTGTGGATATTGGACGCTGTCTGGTTGGTATATGTTGAGGGGTAGCTGTAAGTTCTAGGCAGTAACCATACTGGATAATTTGTCTTACCCACTTGTCTGTTGTGATGGACTTCCAGACAGGTAGGAACTGTGTTAGTCTCCCCCCTACAGGAGTAGAAGGCTGTTGGGGGAGGTGAAGGAAGTCGCTGTGTAGTGGTGGAAGAAGTTAGATTGTTGTTATTACCTCAACCTCTTCCCTTGTTGTTATTGCCTCTGTAGCCTCCTCTAAAGTATCCTTTATTGGAGGAGGTTTGTGTATTGTTTTTAAAGGAAGCCGAATTGTCTGGTGCAGATTGTTTGGAGCCTCCTCTATAAAAGGAGCGACAAAAGGAACCTTGTGTTTGTGGGGATGCAAGTCTCCGATAGATTTGGTAGTATCTGCATCTTTTTTAATCTTTTCAAGTGCTGTGTCTACATCTGTACCAAAAAGCTGCTGTTGGTTAAATGGCAGATTTAAGATAGTAGTTTGCACCTCTTGCTTAAATCCTGAGATGCGTAGCTATGCGTGGCGTCTAAGGAGGACATTAGTGTTTATTGCCCTAGATGCGGTGTCTGCTGCATCAAGTGCGCACTTGATTGAAGCATTGGAAATTAGCTTACCCTCTTGGATAAGGTCATTTGCTTGTGCCTTGTATTGGTCAGGTAGATGCTGTAATAATGTTTCTAGCTGATCATAGTGAGCCCTATCGTATCTTGCAAGAAGGACTTGTGTATTAGCTATGCGCAATGTATTGCTGGCTTGGGCAGCTATTCTCTTGCCTGAAGCACCTATCATCTTTGACTTTTTGTCAGGAGGTGCGGTTTCCCCTGAGGTTTGGGAGTTTGCTCGTTTTCTAGCATTTGAAACGACTAGGGAATCCAAAGGTAGTTGTCCCTTAATGTGTGCAGGGTCAGTAGGAGCAGGTCTATATTTCTTTTCTATTCTGGGGTTTATGATCCTAGCACGTACAGGATCCTTAAACACGTCTGGTGCATGTTTAATGACACCTTTGATCATTGGTAGTTTTTAAACTGACCTTTGTGATTGTTCAAAAGTGTCTAATAGGAAATTTTCTTCTGCCTCATCTGAATGCATTGTGACTTTCTGATAGATGGCAGCCTGTGGAGATGACACGGCCCTTACCTCCTCGCAATGACGTCCGAGCGTGGGGGCCCTGTCCCCCGCGCCCGGTCACATAACGTCCCGGTCACCCAGGACTCCTCTTCTCTTTCTTCCCCTGCAGGAACCGACACCAACAACAGAGCCCGGAGGACCGGAAGCGATCTCCCGCGATCCCGGAAGTGGGACACTCTTTGATGACCCAGAAACGGCCGCCTCTGACCCCGGAAGCGGTGGCCCGGACAACGACCCGGAACGTAGAAAAGTCGTCGGGAGAGAAGGAGAGGCGTTCCAAGCAGCAGACTCGTGGCAGGAGGCAGCGGGAAGCGAAGAACCACCGACAGTGAGCGGAGTAGAGCGGCAAGACCGAAGCGAGGACGAGGAGGAGGACGTCTGGACTGAAGACTGGTGGCGTCCTCAGGAGGTGGCTGGAGAGCGGCCGCAACTCGTGGGAGAGTTGCGGCGGGGCACGCGAGTACACTCCATCCTTTCTCAGTGCCCCTTCTTGTACGTAGTTGTACATAGTGTAGTTAACGTTGCACGAGCACAAAAGCACTGTATATTGACCCCTTTCTCGCAATGTACAGAGACCGAGCACCGTCCCCAGCACACGTCACCCCCTCTTCCCCTTTCCTCTCTTGCTTGCCTTTTCCATCCTCCCCCCTGCCATCCCTCCCTCACGGTCAGTTTCCGATTCCCTCACTCCCTTGTGTGGTGGAAGTGCTCCGAAGTCCTTTTTGCCCGGACTAAAGCCCTATACGCTTCTCTCCTTTTCCAAGCCTCCGAGGAGTCCCAGTTACCTACATTGGAGAAAACTACGCCAGCCCAAGGAGGAGAAGACCTGATCCACAACGACCCCACCGAGCCAGATCGCCATCCCAGCAACCCCGCCCTACACATCCAGCCAGAACCCATACACCCGCCCTCCTTCCCATCAGACTTTGTCCAGGACTTTAAATAAAAACCTCTGATCATAGCACATTATATCCGGCCTCCCCGCCTGTTATTCCGGTCCGCCCATCCCCCACGTCCACAGTTGGTGTCAGAAGTGGGATATCCCGGAAGCATGGAGGCCGCAGTCAAACAGCTGGCAGAATGCCAGGAACAGCTAGGGAAGATGATGGAGAGGTTCCTCAAGACGGCGGAGGACGATCGTGGACAGCTGCATGACGTCCTGAAGGGTCAGGTCACCGCGCAGGACCAAGCCCGTGAGAAACTCACTACCGTTATGGGGCAACAAAGACCGGTCACCTCCCTTCCATCCGTTGTCTTACAGAAATACGTGCCAGGCGAAGACCCCGATTACTTCTTCACGAACTTCGAGCGCCTAGCTCAGGCTGCTGCCTGGCCTGCCGACCGATGGGGCCACTACCTTGGACCCCTTTTGACAGGGGAGCTGCAGGCCGCCTACCAACAGGCCAACATCCAGGGACAAACACCATACCCTAACATTAAGGCCTGCATCCTGGAACGTCTGGGGATTGATGACGAGACGTACAGGGTTAGGTTGCGTCAGGCAAGGGAAGGACCCCAAGAAACGCCTTGGGCTTGTCCTTCCGTATCCAGGACCTGGCAAACCGATGGTTGAAGCCCGCCACGGCCACCAAGGAAGACATCCTGTCTAAAATGTATCTGGAGCAGTACCTAGCGTCCTTACATCCAGCCACCCAGAAGTGGGTGCGCCAACACGCTCGCCTAACGCTCGACAGCGCCGTGGAAATTGCCAGCGCCTACAGCAGAGCCCAGGAATCCCAGCGACCCAAGGAGGAGCATCCTCCTCGTATACCACATGGCAGTCATCCCCGGGCCCAAAGGCCCCCTCCCGTGGTCAGGAAACCAGAGCCCGCTCCACTGATGCCCTACCCTGTCATGCCTCGCCCAACCCCACCAGGACCTCAATGTTTTCATTGCGGTGGGTACGCACACATTGCTCGCATATGCCCACAAAAGGAAGAACCCATGGACATAGGACTGGCCAGGAACTATGTATGTCTCACCGCAGAAAATACCCCTCCCCCTTTTCGATGTCCGGTACGGATTGAGGGACACCGAATGATGGCACTGGCCGACACCGGATGCAGGCACAGCGTTCTACGGCCGCAGGAGCTGCCACACCCTGTCGCACCAGTGACAGGCACCGTGGCCATCAAATGTGTCGATGGAGACACCAAGAATTATCCGACCGCCAGAGTCCGTGTGCAACACCCCTCTGATGACGGAAGCCTGCTAACGGTTGGCCTGGTACCCAATCTCCCTGAACAAGCGATTTTGGGTAGCGACTATAGCGGTCTGCCCCATCTCCTTCAAGACACCACGGACTCCCTGAAAAATGGTGGGCCGAAGCCCCTTTTCCCCATGACCCTCCTTCTGTGGATCCTCCGGTCAAACCGACCAAGACCAGAAGTCAGAAAAAGAAGGAAAAAAGGGACTTTGCCATGGCCTTCCCCGCTCAGGTGGATATCCATCCGTGGGAAACAGACAGGGAATTCCGCGCCACCCAACAAGAAGACCCAGTGCTACAAGAGGCCTGGGGCCGTGCCCTGGACAATGAGGACCCACTACAAGTAGGTCCTTACTTCTTTCAAAAGAACGGGCTCCTCTACAGAAAGGGAGGGCCCCACCAATCCCCCCAGTTGGTTATCCCCGGACTGTTTCGAGATAAAGTACTGTTCCTGGCCCATAGCCACTTGCTAGGAGGGCATTTCAGCGATGAGAAAACCGGACAAGCAATCCTGGAAAATTTTTATTGGCCTGGTGTACACGGGCAAATAAAACGGTACTGCCGGGAATGCCCGGTCTGCCAGAAAAACAGCCGGTATCGTCCCCCCAGGGTTCCTCTCCAACCCCTCCCTCTCATTGACGTCCCTTTCACTAGAGTAGGGATGGACCTTATAGGACCATTGCTACCCTCAAGGAGCGGGTGTAGGTATGCTCTAGTGCTGGTGGACTACGCCACCCGCTTCCCTGAAGCAGTCCCCTTGCGCCAACCCACCACCCAAAACATAGCCAAGGCCCTCATCTCCATCTTCTCGAGGGTGGGTTTCCCCCGCGAGATCTTAACCGATCAGGGGACGCCTTTTGTTTCCTCCCTTATGCGCCAAGTCTGTTCCCACCTGGGTATTAAACAAATAAGGACCGCAGCATACCACCCCCAGACCGACGGGTTGGTGGAACGCTATAATGCCACCTTAAAAACAACCCTGAAGAAACTCTTAGGCCTAGAGAGCAAGAGATGGGAGGAGATGCTTCCCCTTGCTCTTTTCGCCACCGGTGTAAGGTTCAAAGCAGCACCGGATACTCACCGTATGAGTTGTTGTACGGGTGAGCTCCGCGGACCCTGCTAGACATGGCTAGGGAGGCCTGGGAAGCCGAATCAGACAGACCCCGGCCCCTACCCGAATACGTAGACAATCTGAGGACCCACTTAGGACAGATAAGGGAGATCGTGAGGCAGAACCTGGTGGGCGCTCAGGTCACGCAAAAACAGCAGTACGACAAGGGAACCAAAGCCCGTACTTTTAACCCTGGGGATCTTGTGTTGTTACTCTTGCCTTCTTCTGACCATAAGTTGCTAGGGCAGTGGCAGGACCCCCTCCCTATCCTGAGGCACGTGACTCCTGTCACCTACGAAGTGGAGGCAGACCCCACCCAAGGGACCACCCAAATCTATCATGTAAACCTCCTGAAGAAGTGGATGGGGCCCCGTCCTGTCCTGTCCACAGCGACCGCCCTTCCCTTCGAAGGTTGCCTTGACCCTGACCTACCTGAACAAAACAAACAGGACCTCAGAAGGACCTTGTCCTCCGTGCAAACGGTGTTTTCATCCCTGCCGGGACACTCCACCGTGGTGGAACATGCCATCCACACAGAACCAGGAAAAACAGTGAGACAAAGACCCTACCGCATCCCCGAAGCACGTAGAGCCATCATTAAAGAGGAGACGAACCAGATGCTGAGAATGGGCATCATAGAGCCCTCCAGCAGCAGCTGGAATTCACCCATTGTTCTAGTGCCCAAGCCCGATGGCTCCACTAGGTTTTGCATAGACTTCAGAGAAGTGAATAAAATATCGGCCTTCGACTCCTATCCCCTGCCCCGTGTAGATGAGATGGTGGAACGCATAGGCAAAGCGAAGTACATTAGCACCCTGAACCTGTGCAAGGGGTACTGGCAGATCCCCTTCACAGAAGAAGACAAACCCAAGACCGCCTTCTCAACCCCTGAGGGCTTGTTTCAGTTTAAGGTTATGCCCTTTGGGCTTCACGGAGCCCCGGCTACGTTCCAGAGGGCCATGAACTTGGTGCTACAGCCCCATATACGTTACGCCGGGGCATATCTGGATGACATCGTCATATATAGTGACAGTTGGGAACAGCATCTACACCATTTGTGGCCCGTCATCTCTCTGGGGAAACATGGCTTCACCATCAACCCCTCCAAGACCACATTAGCGGCACAGAGCGTGAAATACCTGGGATACCTATTGGGGGAAGGGCTCATCCGTCCTCAGGACAACAAGATCAAGGCCATCCAAGCCATCCCCTTCCCTCAAACCCGGTAGGAACTCCGTGCCTTTCTTGGTTTGCTGGGATATTATAGGAGGTTTATCCCGAATTTCTCCCAAACCGCGGCCCCTCTGACCGATTTGTTGAAGAAGGCCACAAAGACAGAAGAGCAACTCCGGCATCCCTCTCCCCTGGTGTTACACGCCTTTGACCGACTTAAACAATCCCTGATCACCAATCCGGTGCTAATCAGTCCTGACTATACACAACCCTTCATCCTGCAGACTGATGCCTCCGACCAGGGCTTGGGGGCTGTCCTCTCACAGAAGGATCCAAAAGGGGTCGAAAAACTAATCCTATACCTCAGCAGGAATCTCTTCCCCCGAGAAGTGAACTATGCCGTAGTTGAGAAAGAGGCACTAGCGATCAAATGGGCGGTAGAAAGCCTTTGATACTACCTGGAGGGACGTGAGTTTCTCCTCTACACCGACCACGCCCCCCTAGAATGGATGGCCCGCAACAGGGGTCACAACGACCGAGTACTCAGGTGGTTTCTCTCCCTACAGCCATTTTGGTTCAAAACATTGCACAGGAAGGGACTGCAACAGGGCAACGCAGATTATCTCTCCCGTAATCCACCTCCCACAACCCCTACAAGAAAGACTGCTAGGGAAAGGGGATGTGGAGATGAAGCGGCCCTTACCTCCTCGCAACGACGTCAGAGCGCGGGGGCCCTGTCCCCCGCACCCGGTCACATAACGTCCCGGTCACCCAGGATTCCTCTTCTCTTTCTTCCCCTGCAGGAACCGACACCAACAACAGAGCCCGGAGGACCGGAAACGATCTCCCGCGACCCCGGAAGTGGGACACCCTTTGATGACCCGGAAACGGCCGCCTCTGACCCCAGAAGCGGTGGCCCGGACAACGACCCGGAACGTAGAAAAGCCGTCGGGAGAGAAGGAGAGGCGTTCCAAGCAGCAGACTCTTGGCAGGAGGCAGCGGTAAGCGAAGAACCACCGACAGTGAGCGGAGTAGAGCGGCAAGACCGAAGCGAGGACGAGGAGGACGACGTCTGGACTGAAGACTGGTGGCGTCCTCAGGAGGTGGCTGGAGAGCGGCCGCAACTCGCGGGAGAGTTGCGGCGGGGCACGTGAGTACACTCCATCCTTTCTCAGTGCCCCTTCTTGTACGTAGTTGTACATAGTGTAGTTAATGTTGCACGAGCACAAAAGCACTGTATATTGACCCCTTTCTCGCACTGTACAGAGACCGAGCACCGTCCCCAGCACACGTCACCCCCTCTTCCCCTTTCCTCTCTTGCTTGCCTTTTCCATCCTCCCCCCTGCCGTCCCTCCCTCACGGTCAGTTTCCGATTCCCTCACTCCCTGGTGTGGTGGAAGTGCTCCGAAGTCCTTTTTGCCCGGACTAAAGCCCTATACGCTTCTCTCCTTTTCCAAGCCTCCGAGGAGTCCCAGTTACCTACATTGGAAAAGACTACGCCAGCTCAAGGAGTAGAAGACCTGATCCACAACGACCCCACCGAGCCAGATCGCCATCCCAGCAACCCCGCCCTACACATCCAGCCAGAACCCATACACCCGCCCTCCTTCCCATCAGACTTTGTCCAGGACTTTAAATAAAAACCTCTGATCATAGCACATTATATCCGGCCTCCCCGCCTGTTATTCCGGTCCGCCCATCCCCCACGTCCACACAGCCCTATTGATCAAGTGTCCAAACCCAATGTTATCTTCTGGTGGAGATGGTTTGGATGGATATGTAGGTGGATCAGGAATATCTGGTGCATCTGGTTGGATTGGATACTCCCAGTCTGGTTGGTCTGGGTAGTTCAAAGGATCATTAGGGTCGTCCCCACCTCCTATGAGATCATTCTCATCATTATGAGGAGGTGTATATTGAGGTGAAAAATGAGGGGGTGAATTTTGAGGTGGTGAAGGAAAAGGATATGGAAGAGAGGGAGATCTAGGAGAAGAAGGGTGTATAGGTGATTTAGAGGAGTTCTTCTTTACAGGCACGTGAGGTGTAGGTACTGTATCTAATTTCCTCTTCCTGTGTGGCAAAGCATAGACATGTCCAGTTTCTGGGTCAATATATATCTTTTTCTTTGAAGGATCAGGTTGAAAAAGCTGTTCTTCATCAGGAACTGGTTTCGGCGCAGATTTTTTCGGTTCCGATTGTGGTTATTGCTTCACTTTGTCCTTAGCCTTAGGAGTTTAGGAGTTGTGTTAAAGTCCTTTGGCGTAGGTTTTGGTTCCGAAGATTTTGGCTTTGGAGCCGAAGCTAGTTTAATCGGCTTGGAAGCGTCGGAAGCAGCCTTTATTATTTTCGGAGCCGTTTTTTCTTTCGGAGTCGACGGTTTCGGAGTGGATTTCGGAACCGGGACTTCTTTCGGTTTCGGTGCCGAGGGAGCTGGAGGTATCGGCACATGCGGTTTGCTCGGTCCCGAGGTCCCGGAAGGCTTTAGAGGTTTCTTCGGAGCCGAGCTCGAAGACGGGGCTTCTGAAGTAGTTTTTCGGTGGCGACTGGGCCCCAGAGGCGGAGTGTTGACCTTTGCCTTCCATTTGGGTGTTGGGGCAGGGGCAGGGGCAGGGGCAGGGGCAGGGGCAGGGGCAGGGGCAGGGGCAGGGGCAGGGGCAGGGGCAGGGGCAGGGGCAGGGGCAGGGGCAGGGGCAGGGGCAGGGGCAGGGGCAGGGGCAGTAGTACTCGCGCGTTGACCCGAAGGTATGGAGTCATTGGAGTAGTCTGCCTCAGACACGATTTGGAGATCTTCGGAATCTTCCTCCGGGACATCAGGACCCTCGTCGAAGATGTCGACCGGTTCCGGAACCGATCTCTGCATGATGTGTCGACGGGCCCTCCGATCCCGAATCGTCTTCTTGGATCGAAAGGACCTAGCGTGACAGCTCACATAAATATCTGTGACTCCTCAGATACGGATCAAAGAATCTTTTTTGAGTGAATTATTTTTGAGTGAATGTATTAGGATGTGTGTAAGTTGGATGAATGTTATGGTGTGCTCTTTGTAGGGTATCATGTGTATAGAGAACAGATTTTCTCATTTTAATTGTTTCTACATGTTATGTAATTGTCTTTGATATATTGATTCTAAGAAACATATTTTGAAAATATGAATTTGAAATGAAAAGAAAAAAGAAAAAAATGAATATTAAATAAAAATACAATAAATAATTGTACTCGCCATGCTTTGAAGGGCTCTGTTTGAAAGTAGGAACCATAGGTCCAGAATAAAGTATGTAAGGCCACGAGGGAATTTTTTCTTGTTGTCGAAAGGATGCACAGGCTGTACAACTGGACTCGTCGTGTTCCATGATAGGTACAGGTTACATACCCTGTGATGCTCAAATCGCGGGAACTTTGCTCCACACTGGGGGAATTTTTTTAACAGCGTCCTTTCCATGAGCTGTAGGCTTCACTGCATGGATAGGCCCGACGGCCCGAGTTGATGACTGGAGTCGAGGTAACGAGGTTGAGTTGATGGTTATTGATGTCGAAAGTTGTTAGGTATAGTTGAAGTAAGTGTTTCACGCAAACTACTTAGAAAGTAGTTTTCGAACCGCAGCGGAAAAGTTACATTCAAACCAATGGCGAAAAAAACAATCTAAGGATGGAGTCGATGCCCATGCGCAGTATCGTCCAAGGGAGGAGTCACCTATCTCGTGACTACAAGGACTTCTTCCAAGACGACAACAACATGCAATCATCCGAGCTTAACACCAGGTGGCGGTCTACTGCACAGTGTGAGATCTGCAGCTCATATGCCTCGAATATACAACTTTCAGTTAAATCCAGTGCTGCTTCTGTTTGGAAATGAACTAGAATACTAAAATGGATCAAGATTGATCAAATGCTTGAAACTTTCAATTACACTTTCTATTTTTTAGATTCCGATCACAGGACTACCACTTGGTATAAAGAATTGAATTTTGTGGGAACAGTTTTGCAATTTGGCTAGCTATGAGGAGACTCTGCAAACGTTTAGAGAATTCAATAGACATACAAAGGCCTTTTCATGGTAGTTTTCCTTCTCCAGCCAGGAAAAAGTCTAAACCATGGAAGGACTGCTTTTGTACTTGACCATTGAAAAGAGTCATAAGGCTCATAATAAGGAGAGGAGCAGGTTGAAAGACAGAAAAGACTGTCTGTCTAAATGGAGAACACCTCCAGGAACTCCGCCACCTAGAAGCTGCAACAACCTTACAGCTCGGTACACCTGAGTACTCACAAGGGACAATAACAGACACATTCTAGGATTGTGAGTGTGGTGAGCCTGCATAATCCTACGGTGCCCAGCAAAACAGTTAACTCAGGGAAGCATGGATCTGCCAGTTTCCAGTCCCAAAGGTATTCTGAGGTGACACCTGTTATTTATACTTTGGTGTTGTAAAGCTATGATGCTTTACCCTTCAGTGTTGTCTGGATAAGTGTTTTAGCTCTAGTGAGCGCAACAATCAATGTCATTGTTTTTGTTCGACACCAAAATTGTCTGTGAAGGCAGGATGTGTCCTATTAGAATGGAAGTGATTTCAGCCCCCTCTATTCATATTATGTAGTAAATAATGGAGGAGAAAGACTCTAGCACTAGGTTACAGGCATTTTACCTGTCCCCTTTGGGGAGATTTGCTGCTAGTTTCACCAATTAAGTGTGTTCAGCCCTCGTAAGTGGGAACCTTGCCTTCATTATGCCATTGATCCCAATGAAGAGTGCCCATTTTAAGCAAGGGAATGTGTGCTTTTTCTAATGGACCGGTGAGTGCAAGGGTCAAATTGGCCCTCCCAAGCTGTGTGATGTACAAAATTGTGTTCTTTTTTGTGCTGGAAAGATAATTCTCATATCGTACAACCAAACTAAGTCTACACTCTTCCTCATTCCTTTGCTAAACTGGTTTACAAGGTTAGTAGGGGAAGTATCCAGCCCATTCTCTTTCTACAAGAATTAGTTTGCCTGTTTGGAAGAAATTCACTCCGTTTCCTTGGTTGTGGCCATTTCTCTTGCAAATGGAAGGAGACCACGCTTCCAGATGGAGGAAAATACACATTCCACCTGAGCCGCTGTGCAAGGAAGCTTGTGAAATCTAGCCAGCACGAAACTACAGAATGCTCTTCCAACAGTGGGAGGATAAATCAATCTTGTGAGTAAAGAAGACCCTCTCTTTAGTTCATGGAGCTAGTCTTGACCCACAGATGGGTGGAAGTACTCGATCTATCAACAATTACCATGTTCATTGCCGTCATCTCAACACCAAGGAGGCTTGTAGACCGGAAACACTAGACAGTGAATGGTAGATTCAAAGAAAACAGTACCTTGGGATCAAATCACATGAACTGGCTCACTACAGTCTAACGTACCCAACTTAAAGACAAGAGATGGGCACTTGGCTGATCACTGAAAACCCCTTACCTGGACGGTGTTACAACTGGAAACTCATGACAAAATATTGGACCAGCTGGACATCACCAGGAGCAACTAAAAGCTTTTCTAAGGGTAAGAACCATCTTGTGAGTGGGGGGTTGAGATTTGGGATAACTAGTTTGCCTATCTATTGGACAGGACCATTTTTCTTCAGAGTTCCTTTCGAAACTGAGCTGACACATTTCACAATCCTTGGCTGTATGCAGTCAATCACCCCTCTAAAAACTGATGGGACCTGAACACTTCTATATATATCCCAGAGTCAATCGATTTTAATTTTTACATGTAATTAATAGTTAATCAAAGACATTCTAGTCCTTAAATTGAGCTTTGACTGAACATGGATTTTACTGAGTGCTAGTTACAGTGCCATTGTGAATCTTATATCCTCACTTGCCCCATATCCTTAACTAATCGCTTACTGCTTGTTCAAACTTACATAGGAGGGTCATGTGCCTGAAGGGAGTACGTGAACTATCCATTTTGGAGTGCACTAGCATTGTGACTCTGGGATACAAGTTTCACACTAACAAAGTATTGGAGATGTGCAAGTATAAATACAAACTGAAGGTCTTCTCGTGTGGGTTTGTACAATTAGACATGACTGTCTATGTTTCACATACTTAGAGACATTCTACTACATGGCAGGATTTACCCACGGTAGCCCCCAGCTACCCCTCCAAAAAAACTGAAGTGGCTAATTGAATAGGACAGGTATTTCAAGTGTGCTCATGTCTTATTTCACAGCTTACATCTGCATGCACAGTTTAAGATTCCATGCTAAAAGGAACCTTTGTAATGTGCACATCCTCCCTTGTCTGTACAGAAATGATGGGCCTCGGAAAGCCAATTGTCTCCTCCAAATTTAGAATACGCAGAAAACTCACCTCTTCAAGCAACACCTCATTGTTTTACAGCGGGTCGCTATGAAGTACAACCTCTTATCTATTCAACCCACCTTTGAGTTCCTCAACCTACCTACCAAAGTCACACACACCACCATCTCTACCTACCCGATTCACATGTGTTGTGTACAATATTTTCCTGTAGTGCACTCCCTTGCTTTGAAACTAGGTTTGTGTTTTATCAATTGAACACACACATTTACAGATGCAGGAAATCCAAAGGGAACCATGGCCAGGAAGGATAAATCACAGGGTTCTTTAAAACGTGTGGCTTATGAATGTCAGTTGACATTTGCAAATTTGACATCGCTTAGATTTCAACAGAGGATTTTGTAATCAACACATGCGTTGTAATCTTAGAATGGGCGCTGAAAAAATGCCCTTCATGCAACAAGAAATCTGCTCTGCCAGTACGATAGCGAAGATGTGAATAAAACAAACAAATACACAAACCTGAGCTCCAAGTCTGGAAAGATATCGGTTTCTTACACCGAAAGCGCTCATGGGCTTTAACTTGGCTAAATCATTCTGGCTTTGTCGCCGAAGGAATGCCTGTTTCTCTGCCCTAAAAACAGTAAGTGAATGTATTACATAATCAACAATAGAAAATATACAAGTGGTGTTACTTTTAATAATGAACAACGAATATGTGTCATTGATTTAGAAAAGTACAATGATAAAGAATGAAATCCTCATCTAACTGTAGGTGTCTAATTCTGAAGGAAAAATATATCAATGTCCAAAAAGAAAAGTATTAACCACACCATAAGAAATTCGAGACAAGCCAGTGCATTTAGTGGGTAAACAAGTTTATTCAATTAGTAAAGTTGGTGCAGGAAGAGAAAAGTGCAATGTTATTTTTTGTTAAAACTTAAGTGCTATTAAAACAGCATGCAAAACCACCATGCACTGTGACATAAGAATTTGTATTGTAAAGATAAGAACATTTTTGAAGGAACTACAATTCTGTAAAATATACATCATGAAAGAAGACGTGTACATAATAAGAAAAGTCAGCAGGCTACAGATAAATATTTCACAATAACAGTTACAATGCATAACTTTTCGATAAGTGCTGATGCTGAAAAGTGCTTCCAGGTTATTTACAGTAACAGGCACAAGGAAATCAAGGGCTTTCATCCAGATGAGACAATATATGCCAGTGACTCGTACCGCTTCTCACTTAACACATTATAAGTGCTAATTAATCACAGTTATTTAAGTGATTCAGGAAAACCGTGATTGACTAAAAACATTAAGTGCTAGTGGTGTTAAAGAGAACTCGTAGCTTGAACTTCAGAGATTAATTACAGTGCCTCAGCTACCATTGTACTTCTTCACAAAAAACTTGTGTTTACCAGTAAAAGTATGTAAAATTAAGAAGTTGTTACATGATCGACCCATACTTAATATTTAAAAGTACACTGAGTTACCTCTGAGCTATTAATCGGAAAAAACAACTACTGTAATGTGCAGTTAAAAGATACATCCCCAGGGATTGCCTTGACGAAAAGCCCATTTTATAAGGTTATTATTCTGAGTTTATAATTTGAAACACTGAAGCTGAAGCGTGGGATCGTATCAGCCAAAATATACACACACCCATGAAAACGGTCTATCTCTACTGGAGGTAAACATCTTATTAAAGAGTCAGTGAAGAGTTAGCATGGGATGTCGATTATATTCAAGAGCTGTACCTGTTCTAAATCAAGATTGTGCAAATTACATCAGAAATTGCTGTTTAACACAATAGAGAGCATGAAAAAGAGAGATTGCAAACATCAATATGCCTAAAAAAGGGTTTCCTCCTTCGGTTCCTAGGAAAATCCCGAATTCTTAAGTTTACTTTTGCAACTGTTTGTGTTTGTCTTTACTTTTATAGTTGGGCAAATGCAATGCAGACATGCTCTCAAGGCAATATGTGTATAAATACAGCACCAGCTTTTAGTAATAGACATTATTGTCGGTAAAGTCACTGAAACAAACTAGGAAGAAGTCCTATTGCAATTGGCAAACAAAATGTCCCTGATCATCAATGCTTACCACACAAGAGGAACAAAGTATTTTTTGCTACATATGCATATCAATATTAACAATTAGAAAATAAGAAAAACGCATAACATCTTAACTATAAAGCCATGATATGTTTGTAATCACTTACTTATAAACAAACTTTGTGTTCTTCAAAGTATAATATTGTGTGCACTATATGTTGTGTGTCAGACATACCATGTAAGACCAGTAAAGTCCACCTCAATAAAGGGCACCCAAAAAATATATTCCATTTGTCTGTATGTGAAAAATATATCACTTGAGAAAAAAGAGGACATGAGACATCCAAGAGGCAAGCTTACAAAAAGCATTTTCTAAAAACATTTTGCAAAATAAAAAATAAAAATATATTAAAAATATTTAACAAGTGCTGTCAAAAAAGAGCATTACTTTGCAATGCATACTATATTTAAGTAACAATGATTGCAGAAATAAAATAATTTTTGCAACATGTATGTGTAACCTGCAGATCATACATTAAAAGTGCAGCATGATCGTGGTCTTTGATGATTCTTATATCAATAAATTAGGAACCAAGACATTTTCATCTTAGTTCCACCAATTATTTACTGTGTTAGGAAGCAAAACATGTGGTGATAAGTGCTACATTAAAAAAAGTGTATAATTACATCTGACAATGTTCATTCTATTGTAAAAACGTGGTGTGTTTGCATTTACAAACTTAATATCATAACTGTAAGTGCTTAGTTAAAATAGGAACTGCATTTATCGAATATAAAATTGATCACTTCTTTGATTAAATTACTCCCTAGACTCCCCTTCTGATACTTATAAAAAAATATAAACAATTAAAATTTTATATTTCTTTAACAGTTAATAAAATCATTAACATTTTGCTATGAAGTGCTCTGAAAAAGCAGGTAACTCTACTAAAAAAGTACATCGACTACACATAGAGCTTGAAATAACTAGTATTCTTCCAGCTGATGTGTTGCTGATCACACGATCTGTACTTCTGGATATTTATTCAACATTCTTTTCTGCAAAACATTAGCGTTGTGAGAGTTACTAATAATTAAACAAGATATCAAATCAAGGTTATTGTTTTACCTTATGTTAAACATCAAAGTAACAAACAATGCCAGGGATTTGCGTACAAAATCCCTATCAGATACAATGGGATTTTATAGCAGTAAGCTGCTGCACAAAAGAGACCCATCAATGTGAACGTGTCAGTTTAGACACATGGGGGGCCGATTACGATGCAGTCAGAAAAGGCTCCGACAGTTGTTCAGAGCCATTCCGACTGCATTGTAATATGTCGGTCGGGTTCCTTTCTGACTGCCTCATTACGATGGAAACGGTCGGAAAGGAATCCGAGCGGTCATTCTGATTGGCTCGGAGAGCCTGTCCGCCAGTCAGAATGCTACCATTAATCCCAAGGGCGGCTCTTTCCACCTATGGGATTATGATGTTGAGTTTCGGCAGCCTTTCTGTGCCGGCCCTACCAAAACCAGAAGGCTGTCAGAACTCTACTTTGGAGACCCCCAGCCAGGCCCCTTATGTGCAAGGCCTCCGCTTGGAGGCAGAGGGGGCACAAATGGTGCCCCCCTGTTTATCACTGCACCCTGTGGCAGGCACATTGAGGTGCCAGCCACGGGGTCAGGGATGAACTGCACCTCCTATTTTACAATAGAAGCATGCATTCCAGCCGGAAAAAATGCTCCCATTGTAAAGTATAGGAATGCAACCGAACAGTGTTTGGTCGCATCCTAATTATTCGGTCGGGATTGCTGACCGGGTGTCGTGGGTCACATGACCGAGACTATGTCAGGCGGAGGAAACTCCACCTGACATCGTAATCAGTCCCCTAGTGGGAACTGAAGCACACTTGGGAAGTAATTCGTTTTCCAGTGCCTCTGGATAAAAACCATTTATGCACATTACCTTGACCATATGGTTCGTCATACATTGTTGCAGACTGTATGACCACAATAATACAATAACTCTTATGCATCTACTTATTAGTGAAATAAAGAATTAAATGGCACATGATGTGCAATCCAGTGTCAGTGGTAACTGAGGATTACCGCACCAAAACCACAAAAGACCTACCTGCTGAGGTTCCTGGCAAAACATTCTCCCTCCTATACAAGTGGCCCCATAAAAAACAACTTCTTAAGCTGTCATATTATTACATTTGTATATTGCACTATAAAAATATCAATGTAAAATGCATTCATAGTGAATACTAGGTCACAAAATGGCAGTTGGCAGCTTCATCTGCAAATTGACTTGGTCAGTTAGGGTTAAGTTTGGCAAAATCTCTCTTAATATGCTGATCACCACTGCAAACTAAATTACACCTCAAAGCTGTGTCATACGCTACAACATGGAAGGGCCCCACCCAGCAGAAGTATTAAAATTAAGAATAACAGTTTAAGAGGGCCAGTATCAGTCTTTGATCCTCTTGGAAATGTCTTTTCAGGCCTGATAGGTCATACAGGAAATTTTCATCCATTTCCAGAAGAATAATCTGCAGTAGTTGGATGGTCAGCCTTAGATTCTGACTTGCTTCAAAAAACTTATCAGGTGTGAATTGGCACTTTCCTAATAGAGAAGCTTCTTGCTTGTGTAGACCCCACAGCCATCTCAAACTAGAGTCTTAAATTTAAGGGACATGAATGATCCAGCACTAGTGCCCACTACCTGCCCAATACCCAACTCTTGCAGAAAAACTTAAAATGGCATTGAATCTCAAACATGTGCATGGGCTGTCAGGAAGGAAGTGCTTTTACTAGCTGTCACTAACAAATCAAAGCACGTTTGAAAAGGCCTAAAAAAGCAGTTGGTAACCTTTTCAATTCTGTGGACCCCTTACTAAATCATTCCTGAAATCCGGGGACCCCAACTGAGCCCTTATTGGTAGTCAGGGACCCCTGCCCGAAGCAATGTTTAGGACTTGAACTGCAAAACAAGAACACAAAAACAAGTATACCCTAAACAAATGCTCAAATAGTGAAATATGTTGTGTAATTAACAAATATAGAAAAAGTTTTCACATTTTCTATTTTGCTTCTTTATGTGTATAGACAATTAATTTTAATTGACTCATTTCAATAATATTGAATTTTACCAAACAGTTGCAGACCCCCAGAGAAGTGCTCGGATGAAAGGTTAAGAACCGTTAGTCTAAAGGATTGCCTCTCTGTTGTGTTTTGCACCATATGTGCTCCTGCCTAGGACGCTGTACTCTGGTACTACCTTGACCGATAAGTTTAGAAATATGGCGCACAAATTTTGTTTCAGTGTCAAGTGTTCATTTGTATTTTTGTAGTATTATTACTGTTCAGTATCACTGGGATGAGAGGAAGAGAAGATAAATAGGGCAACTATTTATTTCTGTACGATTGACAGCAGCACAGAGGGAAGCCAAAACAGACCTGCTATGTCTGTGGGCACACCACAGAATACGATTTAGAAGTGTGAAGAGAAAGAGGTGGAGGGTGGATAACAGTATGAGTTAACATCTTTCATGAGTGGAGCTCATGGACAGTGAGAAAATGGTAAGGGGAACCACTGCTGCATTTACTGTAAAACAGTTCTAGGTGTAAAACCAAAGCACTAAAGTTAGCAATGTGGGGGTTATAAAAAAAGCCTCAAGTGCAACAGGAAAGGAATGCTTTCAAGTACATGGGCTTAGGCAGATCATCTACAGTGCATTGCCTGAAAATATCTGATATAGGTCAGAAGTGTTGCGTGCCATGCAACACTTGCAGGCACATCTAAGAACAAGACCAAGACAAATACATCAAT
This sequence comes from Lissotriton helveticus, assembly GCF_964261635.1. Taxonomy (NCBI): domain Eukaryota; kingdom Metazoa; phylum Chordata; class Amphibia; order Caudata; family Salamandridae; genus Lissotriton; species Lissotriton helveticus. Next base: position 194,923,923 of record NC_136072.1, read on the forward strand.
ACTGGAACTTTAGCCTGACAGCTGAGAATGTTAGTACTGAGGCATCCTTTGCCATTTTGAGGGGACAGCAACAAGGAAGATGCATCAGTGTGGGAGGTAAGGGACCAAAAACGTACTGCTATGGAGTATAAAGGAATGTAGCAAAAAAAAGAATGCACCAGTTCTGCGACTGAGAAGTTTGCTAAGTACCAGAGTCATATAAAAAAACACATAGCTATGTTGTTCTAGGCAAGCAATCTGCTTAAATGAAATTCTAGTCAGGAACCTTAAGGAAGTGGAAGGTTAAGTGAAGGAACATATGTAACTTACGTGAGTTGAGTCTGCAAGATTTTCTTTTAGTCAATTTTCAAATGTTGCTACATACTTCATAAAACTCAAAAACAGCAATACATCTGGGTCAGGTACGTTTATTTATTCTAGATTACGTCTACATTTACTAGTGAAATATGCTTATATTAAGGGATAAGAATACTTTAACGCAAATAGAACACCTCAAAAAGCTGCTGTTTCAAAATCTGAAACACTATAAAAAATGGGTTGATGTGCACAGACGTAAAATGCAAAAGAAGACCATGAAAACTGTACACGTTGCAAAACAGTTCTATATTTCAAGAGTGATAATATGGATCCCCCAACCATCTCAAGGCCTACTGTCACCTGAAGCACCTTCAGAACTGTTCCCCAGTCATTTAGTGGCAATTAGATTCTATGATATACATAACAATGACTACTTTTAAACTAACTATAAATTAATGCCGAAAGATATGTTCTCTTAAATGCTTCCCTGTTGTTGAAGTGCTTGCAAATAACTAAAATCTACCTGTGAAAGTCAACTGCCTTTTCCTTAGATGGAATATTTTCCAGAATGCTCAGCTAATTTACCTACAAATGTATATTATTGATCGCTTATTGACCTACAAAATCTAAACTAGCCAGAAAATCTGAAGTCCCTTGTTGCAAAAGGCAAGATAATGTTATGTGATGAGGATACATTACTTGCAAGCCTGACAATATTTCTAAAGCACTCCATCAAGTTGCAATCAACAATCTTGCTACATTTAGCAAATCCTGTATTTCTGTCAAATGCGTCAGATCCTAAGCCGTAAAACAACTTGCTCAAATCAGTTTCAATACGTTTTATTGCAGCTAGGTGATCTGTTTAAGGGCAGTGGAGAAACAAAAGGTGGCAAGAGATAGATCAAATACTTCTAAAGTCTGTTGTGTAAAATGGATTGAGCATAATACCACTGTGGGATTCCATGGCAGCAACAGAGGATGTTTATGCCCCTGGATGATTGGAGTTAGACAACCTCCACTGCAATGAACCATAAGGCTATACTGTGTTCTGTACAGAAATACCACATCACTCAACACAATACTCTAGTGTTCTAAAAGTGAGGGCTCGTCTTGCTCCATCATCAAAGGTGACTTTTCTTATTGACCTTAAATCATCCTATTCAGGTTTGCTACAACGCAGAGAGTAAAGCACTTCACAAGGAAGTATGGCCTCGCATCCAATACGCAACCTATCCGCCTAGAAGTTTAACAGGGCATACATTAAATTAGTGTTCATGAACAATGTTAATGCTATGGGTACACGACTAATACAAATTACGTTTTTAAATGAGGTTGGACAATAATACCTAAATCTAGGTTTAGATTGGCTGAATATATTGTATAAACAATATAATATACTAAATAATACAATGACTGTGGAAAAATATTTAACTGTTACATCTCATGAGCTAAACTTAAAACATTTGTAATGCCAGTTACGAAAGAATGTTTATACAGGAGTCACACTGCAGCAACAATGTTAAAAATATACTTACTCAAGTTCAGCCTCCTTTTGTAATTTCATCCTCTTCCAAGCAGATAAATTAAGTTCACCTCCTAGAATTGATAAGAACTCATTTCGTATCACCGCCAAAACATTCATCTCTTAAACAGTAGATAAAATCATACTTTTAACTTCTCTTCAGTTTGCACGCCTCAAACTGCCTTTAACTATCAACAGAGAAAAATATTATAAAAACTGAAATCTCCCTTTAATGTCCACCCCCAAAAACATTAAAAGCACTATGAAAAGTATGTTCAAGATTATAGGAGACATGCGACAATCTGGTTTATATGCTGTTTTGCAAATTTCAATTGAATCTGCAGGACTATGCATTTTAAGGGTATATCGCAACGTAAATTTGTTAAACTTACTAGTTAGTTGGTTCACAAAATACAGCATCACAACGGATATTAATGCCACTAGAGTAAACAAAAAATAAATATAATTAGACTCAAAAACAAAAATGTGTATTCACTATTACTTTATTAGTGATATTACAAATTATGTTATGTTTAAAATAATGTGTGACACTGTAAACAGCTGGGGGCTATCAAGGAACAACCCACAACCTGAGTAAGGAGGAGGTTATCAAATACCAAACTCTTGGGCAAGGTAAGGGCCATGTACTATCACTCTCCACCACTAGGCAAGTTGAATGGCTACCAAATCCCTCCCCAGCTAGGTGAGAGTTAACTCCTTTTTATTTTACACCGGAAAACACACACAACCCTTCCAGCTCTTTTTCGTGGCTACAAGAGGAAAATGAAAGATCACAGAACTTAAGCATAGTTGCTGGGGAGGGGTGGAGGGGGTACGGGGCTCAAAACCCTCCTAACCTTTAGGCAAGGCCCTTTGTAACAGAAAACTCTCCCCACCCTAGAGCACAGAGGGTGATATTCAAGATTCCTCCAAAGTCAATTGGCAGTGCAGAGAATGATCTCATTTCCAAGTGATGTGTTTTGGGGAGGCTGAGATGAGATTTCAACTCTATGATCTAGCCAGACAAAGGGTATGGGTTGTTTTGAATGGCTTATTGTTCTTGTAATTACAAGGAAAGATTCAAAAGTGGGCAGCCCAAGGCGGTCTACTTATGCACATACTAAGTATGGTAAAGCGCAAAAACAATAGCACCACTCAGACACCCACTCATACACCCATAAACTCACTAACATACACACCCAAAGATCCAAAGCACTACTTGCACTTCCATTCTTAGACAAACACAGGCTCTGACCCAACCAATGACAAACCCGTGGAGGTTCCCACATCACTCACAAACCCACTCGCCCTATCATAGACCACATTGGACACCCACTGACACATTCACACTCCCATTCAGAAATCTACTCACACACCCACTAACAGACCCACACAGGTGCCTACACATCCACTGTGAAACATTACAGGTTACAGAGATGGACATTTTTTTAGAAAAACCTTAGAAATTCATTGAAAAATCAAAGGCTACAGGGATGTTATAGTTGGGAAATATAATATAAAAACCTTAAAAATTCACTGAAAAAACAAAGGTTGCAGGGACGTTCTAGCTAGGCTTACATTTCACTCGTGCAAAACCACAGAAGTTCTAGTTACCTGAGCTAACTATAACTTATGCCACGCAATGCACTGCTTATGACCTCACATATTACATCAGTCTCAACATGCTCAGTGACTTCACTGATGACATCTCAAATGACTCAAAACGACTCACACCCTGTGGCGTTGTGTCAGAGAAGACAAATCCCTCTCAGAAGATCTGAACTAATGCCTTATTCTTACTTGTTGTAATACCAATTACACTAGCAGTATTGGTTTCAAAACCACATATCTTGCCACAATGTCAAATCTCACAGTACAGCATACAATTTCTCAAAAGGATTCTGCTATCGAATTGCAAGTATAAAACATAAATTTATTAAGTAAAAACATTGGTACACAAATAATTAATCACCTTCCTCCCCTTTGGGTTACAATCCATTTTTATAAATAAAAGCTTTGAAAAGCAGTTTAAAAAAGTCGACGCGGCGTTTCGATGTTCATTCTATATTTCTCTCATCTCAAACGACAACACTGGTGACGCCATCATCAAATAACTATGAGGGTGATACTATTTCTAATAAATGTCATCTGATTTGCTGTGACTGAACCTGTCTGTGCGGCTGTATAGGTGTGTAAGTGGATGTCTTAGTGGTTGTATTGGTGTGTGAGTGGCTGTATAGATATGTTAGTGGGTTTGTGTGAGCAGCTGTATGGGGGAGTGACTGACCGGCTGTATTGGACAGTGAGCAGTTGTGTGACTGGCTGTGCAGGTGAGTCAATGGGTGTGTCATGGATTCATAGGTGTATAGGTATCTGTATGGGTGACTTACTGCCTATTTGAGCGGCTGTATGGGTAGGGCAGTGGATGTCTGAGTGGCTGTATAGGTTACTGAGTAGTAGTTTAAGTGTGTGTATAGGCGAGTGACTGGGTGAGGGTGCCTGTATAGGAGAGTGAATGTCTATGTGAAAGGGGGTAAGAGTCAGTGAGTGGCTGTGTGAGTGGTTGTATGGATGTGAGAAAGGGTATGTAACTGGTTGTGTGAGTGAGCAGGAGCATGACTGTCTGTATGGGTGAGTGTGAGGGTACATAAGTAGCTGTATAGGTGTGTGAATGGGTGTATGGCTGAGTAAGTGAGTGTGAGAGAGGTTGGACGGGAGAGTATGTGGTTGTCTCAGTGAATAAGTACATGTGGTAGTATGTGTATCAGTGAGTGGGTGAGTATGCGAGTATCTGTATGGGTACGTGACTGGTTGGGTGAGTGCCTGCATGAGTGAGTTAGTGCGTGTGTTAGTGGCTCTATGGATGGCTGAGTGTGTTTGTCAGTAGTTGTATGGGTCTGTGAATGGGTATGTGAATGGTTGTGTAGTTGTATGAGTGGTTGTATGGGAGGACAGTGGGTGTGTGAGTGGTTCTGTGGATGATGTCATGAGTGATATCAGTGATGTCACTGAGTATGTCATGAGTGATGTAATATGAGAGGTCATAAGCAGTGCATTGCTGGGGCGTAAGTTATAGATAGCTCAGGAAACTATAACTGCTGAATTTACATGGTTGTGTACGAGTGAACTGTAAGCCCAACTATAACCTTCCTGCAACCTTTTTTGTTGTTTTTTTTATTAAATAGTTCAGGTGTATACAAAAATATTTTTTCCAATTAAAACACATGTTTCAATGAAGTACCAATCAATTTAGAAAGAGTGTAGTAACAGTTCTTCACAAGAATCCATAAATACAGCAATACATCATGATAAAATAGGGGTCAGAATTAATCCAAGAAATAAAAGCAGGCCTAAGTATCTATCAATTACTACATTCTGTCATCCCTCCAACTCGAAAGGGGGGCCCAGATCTTTTGCCCCATTTCCCTCATCCTTCTACCCCTACGGGAGTACAAGGACCCTTCCATATTATGGATGCCTAGCAATCTTGATAGCCACATCTGGAATGAGGGGACCGAGGTATCCTTCCACCTTGCTGCCTGGAGTATTTTTAAAACTGATATAGAGATAAAAACAAAAGCTTCTTCTTCCTTATTCAATCGTAACTTAACATCTAATCCAAATATCATCAATACCGGGGATATGGGAGTTCTTAATCCCTAGCAGCCCCTCCCAGTATTTCTCAATCTCTGTACCAAGTTTCTTCAATGCACTGCATTCATAAAACATGTACACTAAATTTGCCGGCCCTACGGAGCACCGTGGGCACCCATCATTGTCTCTCTTCCCCATTCAAACAGCTTGGCTGGGGTAAAATATAGGTTATACAGCGTCTTGTAATGTTGTGCCCTAAGGTTCGTGGATCGAAATAAGTTGCTGGCCATCTGGAGAGCTCTATCCAGATCCACATCTGAGTCCCCTAACTTTCACGCCCAGGAAGCCTCCACCTTCTCCATTTCGTCTTGAAGTGTATCAGATAAAGCCCCGTATGTCATGCCAATCCTGGTTCCCCCCCCCAGAACATAATCATTGATCTTACTTCTTCCACCTGGATTAATACGGGGTCTGATGGACACTAGGGTCTGGAATATTTGCAAATACTTAAACCTATGTTTCCCATCTACTCCATATTTCTGTTGAAGCTGCATAAAGCTCAACGGGGCAGCGCATTCCCAAAAGTCCCCTATTCTGCCAATTCCTTGCAAATCCCAGGCGACCCACCCTCCATCACTACTCAGATGGGGAAAGAGTTTTGACTTCCAGAGCGGTGTATAGTAATTATATTTCGGAATTCCTAGTACCTTCCTGACCAGATTCCACGCCCCCCAAGCACCGTCCAACACCTTATATCTTTTTTGTTATAATAAGGACGGTCGGTATTACGGAGCAAGAACCCTAATGCTTCTTTCCCCAACAATAATTCGTATATAGAGGGGGGAAAAGTATTTACAGATTGGCTATTGGAATATCCAGAGGTGTTACCCACAAGTATCGCCATTTGGCTGAAAAGAGAGGCCGCAAAGTAATACCTAATATTCGGTGCCCCGAGACCACCTCTTTCTTGCGATAATGACAAGTATTTTAGGGATCTTCTTGTCTTTCCATACTGCCAAAGAAAATTACTAAATGCTGATTCTATAGATTTTAACACCTTTTCACCCACAAAAAGCGGGATCGATCTAAAAAGATACAGCAGTTTCGGGAGCATGGTCCTTTTTAAAACATTACTTCTCCCTATTAATGAAAGGTGAATGACATCTATCCTCTTTAGCTCCGAAATAATTGAGTCAACCAATGGCTCATAATTGTCGACTCCATTGAAGAGCTAATTCTAATTCCCAGGTAGTTTGCCGAGTCTGTATATGTAGCATCCCGCTTTACCATATTGTTTGAGCAGACTATCTGGGTCTTTTTTTCATTAAGTAAATACCCGGAACAGCAGCCAAACTTTGAGGTAATTGCCTTCAAAGCAAGCATAGCAGTGTCCGGATCTGTAGTTAAAACTGCTATATCATCCGCATAGCCTAGCACCTTTGTTTCGAATCCATTCTGTACCACTGCTTTAAATATCCCCACACCCCAGTATCTTTCTTATTAGCGGGTCTATATATAGTGCAAATAAAATTGGGGAACAGGGGCACCCTTGACGGGTCCCCCGGGAGATTAACTCTATCCGAACCACCACCCATTAGCTGAACTCTGGCATATGGGCCAGAATACATTGCCTTAATGGCCTTGATTATTTTAGGGCTTAGGACCCTCCGTTCCAATATCCCCCATAAATACATCCAGGTAACGCGATGAAAGGCTTTTCCGGCATCGAGAAGGATCATGGCGATCCGGCCCCCCCCGAGGTAGCAAGCGCATCAAACAGTGTGATAGCCCGCCTCATATGGTCCGTTGTTCCCCGACCCGGGATAAGCCCATGCTGCCACGGGTAGACCAAACCACCAATGACCCCTCCTAGCCTATTAGCCAATACCTTTGAATAGATTTTAGTGTCTGCATTTGATGGATATTGGACGGTTCGACCCGGGGTCCTCCTTAACTCTACCCTTTTTATGGAAGATTATGATGTTCGTCTCTTTCCATGAATCTGGAATTATGCCTGTGCTTATAATACCACTAAATAGGTCCAGTAGTATTGGGGCCAGAATTTCCTGCAGGCATTTATACACTTCAGCTGGGATATTATCTGGCCCAGTGGCCTTGCCAGCCGGAGAGTTCTGCAGTGACATTACCACTTCACTCAATTCTATGTCCCTATCCAGTATATTCCTTTCTTCATATGTCAGAGGATGACCACAATCCTCAAATGTTAAACCAACCGGATCTGCCCTGGCCTCCTCTTGATATAGTTTTTGGTAAAACTCCATGAATATCCTTCTAATGTCTTCTGGTTCTGTATAATCTTGGTTATTCACCTCTATTCTATCTATCTATCAGATTTTTACTACGCCCCTGCCTAATCCTCAATGCTAATAGCTTACCAGCCTGTTCCCCAGTCTCATAGATTCTTCCCTTGTGTACCTGGTAGTCATCTGCACTTTTCTGAGCCTCCGCTTTATACATTTCCGCTTTAAGAGCCAAGATCTTGCATAAACTTTCATTTGCATCCTTCCTCTCTATGATATCTCTTAAATGTTGTTCCTCGCCCATTACTAGTTGAGCCACTATAGTCTCGTGTAATTCCCAAGCTTTTTTCCTTAGGCTCGCCGAAAAGCTGATTACCTCCCCTCTTAGTGGTGCCTTAAAGGCGTCCCAAACGGAGTCACGAGAGGCACTAAACCTATTCATTTCGAAAAAGCCCCGAGTCCAGATCTTAATATGATTCACAAATTCATGGTCTAATAATAGTCTCTTCTCGAACGTCCACCGAGTGGGGGGGGGGTTACAATATTTAACAGTTCATATTCTAGAATCAGTGGACTATGGTCTGATAGTACCTTCGGCATTTTACGGATCCCTATCCTTCCTGCCTCTGTACGTGAAATAAGGAAATAATCCAATTTGGTGTACTTTTTTATAGGGGCATGAAAAATAGGTAAAGCCTGGGTTCGATGGTTCCTTAAATCCCCAAATATCCAGCAAGTTGTGTGTGTTAATTAGGGCGGATAGAGCTCTAAACCCCTTAGGTTTGCGCCCTGCATATGAGATACTATTAACTCCACTAGTAAAATCTGCAGATATATTAAAATCCCCGCAGAGTATTAGGGGATATGGCCAATTCAAAATTTCCAGCTCCAGTCCAAAGAACCATTCCTTCCAAATCATGGTTCAATTCGGAGCTTAATAATGAAAGACGCTCACTTAGACGGACGGAAAGAACGTGGAGACAACTCCCTACCCCTTTGCACCTAGCTCGCCTCAGACTTGCAAGATCATCTTATAAAAAACACATCTTTAAACAAAAAGCATCCTTTTTCCGAGCACAAATGGACCGAGCCAAAAATAGACCCAGAGAACTGTTTAACATTGTTCACAATCAAACCTCATCCACTCCTCCTATACTTCTGCCCTCGACCACTAGATGCGAAGAAATAGCCCTCTTTTTCGCTGAAAAAATTGCTAGAATAGATCAATCATTCCTCCAGACTCCGACCCCTGCTTCCATTTTGGACATCTCCCCTAACTCACCTGCATCCCTCCCACCACCCCCTGCTCCCTCCATGATCCTACATAACATTGATCTCCCGATCCCCTCCATTCCCTCCTCCCTCCACGATTCCAATCCCCCTAACACACTCCTTAAAAATAACGCCGCCTGGCATAATTTCCAGCCAGTTACTGAAAGAGATGTCTTTGGCATCATTGCGAAACTTAAACCCTCCTCCCACACCAAAGACCCCCTCCCCTCTAAACTTGTCCAAAATCTTAAACACATCATTACCCCTTCCTGGACCTCGATCATTAACACTTCCCTAGCCACCGGCTGTGTCCCTTCCTCCCTACAACTGGGCCAAATCACCCCCATTCTCAAAAACCCTATCGCCGACCCTAATGACCTCAACAACCTCCGTCCTATTTCCAATCTGCCCCTTCTCTTGAAAGCCCTGGAAAAATGTGTCCTTCAGCTTGACAGACACATTGAACTTTTTAACTTACTTGACCCCCTCCAATCAGGCTTCAGGAAAGGTTGCAGCACTGAAACTGCCATGCTTAACATTGTAGATGACCATCCCTCGACAATGGCGAATCTAGCCTATTGATCCTCCTCGATCTCTCCGCAGCGTTCGATAACGTTAACCATTCTGTTCTACTCAAAGTCCTTAGAGAACGATTCGGCCTTAATGGTATGACTCATAATTGGTTTGTCTCATACCTGCAACACCGTGCTTAACAAATTAAAATCCAAAACTGCTTATCGAACCCCTCCCCCATTTCTCTAGGAGTTCCACAAGGATCCATACTCTCTCCCTCTCTCTTTAACCTTTTCATGGGACCCCTTACCCTCATTCTCAAACAAGCCGGGATCAACTACCATCTTTACGCTGACGATACTCAACTCTACCATAAGATAAAAACCCATGCTGACATCCTCCACCTCAACAACACCCTCATCAAAATTCAAACCTGGTTCCACTCGAACCACCTCAAACTTAACCCTAAAAAAACTGAAACTATTCTTTTCTCCCCAAAAAACAACCAGCTCCACATTCAAAATTGGATCACAGACCTTAATGCCCTCAACTGCCCCTTGTCCCTAGCCATCTCAGTCAAATCCTTGGGCATCTCTCTTGACAACCGCCTATCTCTCAACGTACACATCAAAAACTCTGCCAAAGGAGCCCTCCTTACCCTCCGTAACCTTAAGAGAATTAAGCCCTTCATCCCAATTGATGATTTTAAACTAGCAGTTCAATCTCTTGTTCTATCGCGCATTGATTACGGCAATGCCATCCTCACCGGAATTCCCAAAACACACCTGGCACCTCTAAAATCAGTGCTCAACCTCGCGGCCAGGCTTATCACAGACTGCAAACGATTTGACAACATCTCTCCCGCCCTCAAAACCCTCAAATGGCTCCCAATTGAAGGCAGATCCACTTATAAAACCGCCTGCATTACGCACAAAATCCTCCACCAAAACACTCCGACATACCTTGCTATCAAATTGACCAAAGCAGGCTGCACGCGATCCCTGAGAAGCTCTAACACCCTCCTACTTATCCCCCCCTTCAGAAAAAGAATTCCACTCAGTCACGCTCCTTTTCAGGCAATGCCCCTCTTATTTGGAATGCCCTCCCACCAGACCTCCGTTGTAACCCGTCCTACCCCAGCTTCAAAAAAGAACTCAAACTTCTTCTCCTTAATAAATACTGGGGCTTCTAACTACCTCACGAGTGGCCTCGCCTTCCTCAACTTCCCCCCACCCAGCTGCTCCGCCTACGGCTAGTGAACTCCCTCCTGCCCCCCCTCTCCTTCCCTTCCCCTTCAATCTTATCACCTTCCCTCCCCTCCTTGCCTCTCCTTTACCTCCCGTTTCTTACTACACCATATGACCTTCAGTTTCTCTTGCACATTTTTTGTCCTTCTTGCTCCTAGGTATATTTTATCGAACCTTCCCACCAAACTGCGACCTCTATATTGTATATCTTATTGTGTTTAGCAATTATTTTTTACTTTTCATCTAGTGTAACCTTTATCCTATGTGGACTGCTCATTTTTTAATCTACTTTCTGTACTTATACACACTGTACCTGTATTTAAACACCTTTCTGTTACAATTGTAAAGCGCTCTGATACCTCTGGGTCCGGCCAGCGCTATATAAAACCTCTAAAGTAAAAACAAATAATAATAAAATCAGATTTGTCCTGATTGGACCCATAAACTGTACAGAGAGTGATCCCTATCTTTAGTTCGACTATAGCCCACCTTCCCCAAGGATCTGATAAGGAGCGTTTGCATCCACCCAAATATTTTTTAGCCAGAATGGCGACCCCCCTGACCATGGACGTCTGGGTGGAGCACCCCACAAGATCGAAACCCTTAATGTTTAACAGATGTTTCTTTCCCCCAAGTGCCCACCCATCTCACCCCCAAACGTGCCCCCCACCAACCCCCAACCCCCACCCATCCCGTGAACCCCCACCCCCAACCCACCCCTACCGGAGGGGTACCAACTTCCCCCTGAGAGCGCTCAGACCTAAGTCTGTGCATGCGATGTACGCGGTTTTAGAAAGTAGCAAGTCTAGCACCGAACACAAGCTTCTAATCCTTGTGGCAACGGGAAGAGAAAGCAACACCTTCTATAAAAGCAAATAAGCACCAAATGTGCAACCCAACTATCGCTTTCTCTTCCACAATTCAACATTTCAACGGCACATCACAGCTAACTGTTTAATCTAACCTCCTTACCATTGCCCCCTACCCAACCCCCACCGCAGTTCTCCACAGTTCACACCTTAATATAGCTACAGCATATTATTTGTCCAGCGAGTCCAGATACTCCTTTGCTTTAATCTCCGAAGAGAAGTACCTAGTGGTCCCCTGGGTAATGATCTTTAACTGAGCAGGATTAACCAGATATGCCTGGATTTTCTTGTCCTGGAATGGTTTCAGCATCTGTCTTAATCTCCAACATCTCTCTACCGTTATATGGCAGAAGTCCGGCCTCACAAAAAATGAAACCTCACCACTTGATCTCCTGGCGTCAGGTCTTGCCTTATCTGATATAGACTGCCTCAAGAGGAAATTTCCAAAGAAGACCAAAATGGCCCGAGGTTTGTCGCCTTCCTTTACCGGTACACGCTGTTTAAAGGGAATGCGATGGGCCCTTTGAATTTCAGATGCCCAGTTCCAATCAGATAGTTCTGGAAAAGCTGCTGAGAAAAGACTGATTATATAACTCAGCCCCCTCAACACCCTCCTGCACCCCCAGAACTCTTAGATTATTTCTTCTTAGTCTATTTTCAGTCTCCTCCAGCTTCCATCATATGTCCTTGATCTGGGCATCATGAGCCTCTACCCTTTGTAACCACTTTATCCACATCATTTTCGGCACCCATCACCCTTTCCTCCAAATTTTGCGACTCTTTCCCCCATACTGGAAAATGCTTTTGATAGTTTCCTAACCACACCTTGCATTTCCCTCATCCCAGCCTGCATTTTTCTGCTATCTTGGTGCGTGCCTCTTCCCTGTGGGCAAGTATCGCCTGGTGGATAGTCTCGAGCGTAGGGGGTCTTCGGGTCTCAACTGGGAGGTTGATTTAACACTGGAGCCTGAAAGTGGCGTGGTCGCCGAATAATCCCATGATCGACCTTTTCTCCCTTTATTCTCCCTTCCCATTAGACCTGGCACTTTTTTAGTTGTTGAAAAAAGTTCCTCTTCGCTCTCCTCCACGTCTGATTCCGAGCTACTAGCCCCCTGCGACGTACTTAAAACTTCATCAGACCACTCGGCTTCCTCCGTCAAGGAAAAAAAACAATCGCTTGGCTCCTTCTTCTCTTCCGAGCTGTTTTTGTCCTCCGGCAAACACTTGTCTTCTAATGCACCAGATACTATTTGGCTGTCAACTGGGTTCTCACCCTCTTGAATTCCTGGCAAACTGCTAGGCTCCGGAGATAGATTAGTGTGATTCTCCCCCCCCCACAGCGCTCCTATTGCTGCTTTCATTGTAGTTAATCTGAGGGGTATTCACAAGTCCGTCTTTAATACCCTGGCTGGTTGTTGGTCTCTGCTCGTTACATACCACTCGCCCCTCAGCCCCCCTCGTAGTATCAGGCAAGCCTGTGCTCCTCATATTCTCTTTAGCCGAGGTTCCATCAGCTATTTTACTTAATACTTCGCCCCACATTATCATTCGGCGCTCCAATTCCAACTCCTGCACCGTTACAAGCGTATTCCGCTAGCGCACTCGCCACGCAGATATTCACTGTGGCCGCTGACTCTCTTCCTCGCTGCAGCAAGTCAACCACCGAGGGGCCCGTTGACTTATTTTTCGAAGCGGCCATACTCGAGGATCCGCCCTTCCCTCTCTTCATCTCGACCGGGCGTAGTTTTGGTGCTTGTCCAGGAGAGTTTTCAGTGGGGGCCGAGCCGCTCTACCCGCTGTGAAGGGAAGCCTCACTTCGCGCTTTCAGAGCAGCTGCTGCTGCTTTGGCTGCGGCTCCGCTCTGCACCATCTTTGGAGCCATGACGAAATCCGTCCTCCGACGAGAAAACAGCAAGCGGCACAGGTAGGACTCCACACAGCGCTTCACCAGTGAGGCAATTCCAAAGTTTTGACTCCGGGGGCTGTTACGGCAGGGCAGCATCTGTAGCATTCGTAGCGCAATGGGGGGGGGGGGGGGGTCAGTAACACGGTCCCCCGTGGGGTGATGTGCTCGTTGATTGAGCTCAAACTCTCGCCCGCCATCTCATAGCAACCGGACCGCTACCTCCCTGCAACGCTAGCATCCACCTATGCGGGCGCCATCTTGCTCCCACAACCTATGTTTTTTTTGTGAAAACATCATACATACAATCAATCAATCGTAACATTTGTAAAGTGCGCTACACACCCGTGAGAGTCTCAAGGCGCGGGGGGGGCTGCTACTGCTCGAAGAGCCAGGTCTTAAGGAGTCTTCTGAAGGCCAGCAGGTACTGAGTCGGTCATAGGCCGGTGGGGAGAGTGTTCCAGGTCTTGGCGGCGAGGTAGGAGAAGGATCTGCCACCGGCGGTGGTTTTCCGGATGCGTGGAACTGTGGCGAGGGCGAGGTTGGCGGAGCGTAGGCTGCGAGTGGGGGTGTAGAGGCTGAGACGGTCGTTGAGGTATGCTGGTCCGGTGCTGTGTAGGGCTTTGTGTGCGTGGATGAGGAGTTTGAAGGTGATCCTCTTGTTGACGGGGAGCCAGTGCAGGCCTCTCAGGTGGGATGTGATGTGGCTGCGTGGGGGGACATCGAGGATCAGTCGTGCCGAGGCGTTCTGGATGCGTTGCAGCCGTCTCAGGAGCTTGGTTGTTGTTCCTGCATAGAGGGCGTTCCCGTACTCTAGTCTGCTGGTGACGAGGGCCTGGGTGACGGTTTTTCTTGTGTTGGAGGGGATCCATTTGAAGATCCTGTGGAGCATTCGGAGGGTGTTGAACCAGGAGACGGCGTTGACCTGCTTGGTCATGGAGAGGGCGAAGTTGAGGATAACCCCCAGGTTACGTGCGTGGTCGCTGGGTTCTGGGGCTGTTCCTAGAGATGTTGGCCACCAGGAGTCGTCCCATGCTGAGGGGGTGCAGCAGAGTATGAGGACCTCCGTCTTTTCAGAATTCAGCTTCAGCCTGCTGTGCTTTATCCAGTCAGCCACGGCCTTCATTCCTCTGTGGAGGTTGATTTTGGTGGTGTGGGGGTCTTCGGTGAGGGATATGATCAGCTGGGTGTCGTCAGCGTAGGAGATGATGTTGAGGCTGTGTTGTCGTGTGACGTGGGCGAGTGGTGCCATGTAGATATTGAACAGCGTCGGGCGGAGGGATGATCCCTGTGAAACGCCGCAGATGATCTCGGTGGTCTTGGAGCGGAAAGGTGGGAGGCGGACGCTCTCGGTTCTGCCGGAGAGGAAGGATGTGGTCCAGGCCAGGGCTTTCTCTTGGATTCCGGCGTCGTGGAGGCGTGCAGTTAGAGTGCGGTGGCAGACCGTGTCGAAGGCTGCTGATAGGCCCAGGAGGATGAGGGCGGCTATTTCTCCTTTGTCCATAAGGATCCTGATGTTGTCGGTGGCAGCGATGAGGGCGGTCTCGGTGCTGTGGTTGCTGCGGAAGCCTGACTGGGATGCGCCCAGGATGTCGTTGTCTTCGAGGTAGCGGGTCAGATGTCTGTTGACGATCTTCTCAGTAACCTTCGCCGGGAAGGGGAGCAGGGAGATGGGCCGGAAGTTCGTGAGGTCCTTGGGGTCTGCCTTGGGTTTCTTCAGTAGGGCGTTGATCTCGGCGTGTTTCCAGCTTTCCGGGAAGGTTGCTGTCTCGAAGGAGATGTTGATTGTTTTCGGGAGGTGGGGTGCGATGGCTGTGAAGGCTTTGTTGAAGACGTGGTGAGGGCATGGGTCAGATGGGGATCCAGAGTGGATGGAGTTCATGGCCTTGATGCTGTCTTCGTCGCTGACGTTGGACCAGGCGGTCAGTCGGCTGGTGCGGGTGGTGGTCGCAGCGGTGGATGCGGGGGTGGTGGTGTTGAAGCGGTCGTGGATGTCGGTGATCTTGCGGTGAAAGAAGTTGGCCAGTGAGCCGCACAGGTCTTGTGATGGTGGTATGTCGTTGGTGTTGGAGCTGGAGAGTTCTTTCACGATGTTGAAGAGTTATTTGCTGTTGTGTGCGTTGCAGTCTAGGCGGTCCTTGAAGGCGGTCCTCTTGGCGGTCCTGAGGAGTTGGTGGTGTCTGCGGGTGGCGTTCTTGTGGGCTGTATGGCTGTCTGGTGTTCGGTCGCGGAGCCAGCTCTTCTCCAGCTTCCAGCAGATGCGCATGGAGGTCCGGAGGTCTTCGGTGAACCATGCGGCTTTCTTGTTGGTGCGGTTAGTGGTGGAGGTCTTCAGTGGGGCGAGGGGGTCGGCGCAGTCGTTGATCCACTGTTTGAGGTTGATGGTGTCGGGGTCGGTGGGATCGGCGGGTGGTCCCAGGGCGAGAGTGGTGGTCAGTTGGTCCTCGGTGACCTTGCCCCGGCGGCGGCGTGGCATCTGTTGGGTGCGGTGGTGTGTGGTGGGTTTCCTGAATGTGAAGTGGACGCATCTGTGGTCTGTCCAGTGGGGTTCGGTGGTGTGGTCGAAGTAGACATGGGGGCTTGCAGAGAAGATGGGGTCCAGTGTGTGTCCGGCGGCGTGGGTGGGTGTTGTCACGAGCTGTTTGAGTCCGAGGTTGTCGATCAGGGCAGCGGAGTTGGCATCGTTGTTGTTCTCGAGGTGGAAGTTCAGGTCTCCGAGGAGGATGTAGTCCTTGGAGGCGATGGCGTGGAAGATGATGAGGTCGGCGATGGTGTCGCTGAACTGTGGTCGGGGTCCGGGTGGTCTGTAGACGAGTGTTCCTCTGAGGGTGGTGTTGGGGTCGGTGTGGATCTGGAAGTGCATGTCCTCGGCGGTGGTGAGGGTGTCGTCGGTGTTGGTCGAGACCCTGAGGGTGTTCTTGTGGATGATGGCTATACCCCCTCCTACTCCGTTGATGCGGTCTCTGCGGGAGATCTTGTAGCCCTCTGGGATGGCAATGGCGATGTCTGGTGCCGAGGTGGTGTCCAGCTAGGTCTCCGTCAGGAAGGCGACGTCAGGGGTGGTTGAGTCCAAGAGGTCCCAGAGTTCGACGGCGTGCCTGCGTGCGGAGCGGGTGTTGAGGAGGATGCATCAGAGGTGGTTGGGTTCTCTTGTTGATGGTGGTTTGGCGGGCCGGATGTTGGTGTAGCTGCAGTTCCGGCAGGTGAAGGGTCCTTGGGTGCGCTTCGATGTGGCGTGGTAGCAGTAGTGATCTCGTCCGGGGTTGAGTGCGTGGAGGGTGCTGGAGTTGTAGTGCAGTCTGGTGTTGTGGCGGCTTCGGGGTCCAGGGGTTCTGGCGCTGGGCGCGCGCGTGTCCAATGCGGGGCCGTGCAGCGGCCGCCATAAGAAGGGGCGGTGGGAGGGTGGAGCAGCTGGGTGGGGGGAGTGAGCCAATGGGGGCAGGGGGCCGCAGGGACACAGCGGCGGGAGCGGGCAGGAAGGAAGACAAGCCTAAGGCAAGGCAGCGGAAAACAGCTGAAAAACTGAGGCAATACAATCACCAAAGCAGGTGGATACAGTACAATGGGGCACAAATATAGGTGGTCACAAAGGATACTGGGCAACACAAGTGGTAGCGACACTAGGGGCGGGGCCATAGGGACGCTGCAGCGCGAACGAGTGGGAAGGGAAACAAGCCTAAGACAAGGCAGCAGAAAACAGCAGAAGCGGAGGCAATATGGTCACAAAGCAGGCGGTCACAGTACAATGGGGCACAAATACAGGTGGTCACGAAAAGGGGGCACTGGGGGCACAAAAAAACCAGAAAAAAACACAGGCGACAACAGACCTAGGCCCACTGGCCACCAGGGATGAGGCGCAGGTGGTAGCCTGCGGGTGGAGGCGGACCTTGACACCAGCAGCGGGGAGCACCGGGACACGGGCGCAGTCTGGTGGAGCTACACGGCGTGGGGAGCGGCCTGCCTGAAGGTGGGTCAGAGGTCGCTCCCCACACCCATACATACATATATACACAACAGGGCCCTCATTAGGAGGCCACTGCAGCTTATACCACCCATTGCCTTAGCCAGTGCTGCAAGTAACAGTACCAGCGGAACTAATAACAATCACAAGTGTGACAATGCAGACTATTCCAGGCCCCCAAAGCTATAATAATGGCTTGGGCAGCTGGTATTAAGTAATGTTTAATGTACAATGAATTAATAATTCACCGACTGAAATTAAGCACTGCACACAACCCTCCCAGCCGTTTGTCTCAGACACACACACACACAAACATAAACAGCAGTCTTTGAATTAACACCTGTGCACATTCGCTCAGCAAATGAAAACATTTTAACAGCTTATTATTTTGTGCCCCCCTCTTCACTGCAGGCCTCTGCCCACACCTTGCGTCCATCAGGCAGAAAGACGTGCACAACAGAAGTTGCAAGTTAAGTAAATCATTAAAAAATAATGAAATTCATTGAAATAATTCCACAGTCAAAAACTGAGTTTTGTTCCTGGCCCACATGTGTAAACCCACTGAAAATCGCCAGTTATGTTTATGAACACACACACACCACTTAACATATCTCATGGTTGACAGTCATGCACAAAACACCTATTTGACAAAACCCTAGATACACAAAAACAGTTAACAGGCCGATGACGGAGTTATTACATATGTTTTGGGCGCTCAAACATATCTGGCAAATTTCTGCGGTTTTATGCTTTTGAGCAAGAAACATAACTCAATTTTTAACAGTGCATTTTTTTTGTGAATGCAAGTATGATTTCCGACTTGAACATGTGATGCATGCATTACCTTGTAGAGAAGTTACTGACCACAACTACAGCTAAACACTCACAACCTCAGAAAGCTGAAATGTAGATTTTAAATACTTACAGCACATACAGGCGATGAAGAAGACTTCCAGAAACAAGTACCCTCGAGCATCCAAAATGGCCCCAGCTGCTATTGCAACGATTGCAAGCCCAAGATTCTGGATAGACTGCATGCTGCAAAGAGGAGATGCAGTAAGTTCACCTCTGAGCCACCTCACACATTTCAAACCTTCAGCAGATTCAAAGATGTGCACGTCCTTTAATCATAAATAAAGGTTTCCTTGGCAACAGTTAAAATGCAGAGTCGGGGGACGTGCGACAAAATGCCAATTTAGGTTCTTATGCAGATAATGTACAGCAAAGGTTCATTTTGTCAAAATTGTGCATAGGCTGTTCTAGTAAAGGACATGTTTTATATAGCTAGGGTAATCTGCTCTTTAAAGTATGGCATAAAATGTTTTTTACTGCCGATTCTAAATATGTAAAGGGAGGTAAGTGTATCAACTTACAAGCCGTAAGCTGTTCCAAGCTGATGTTCAGGTACGACAAAAGCCACCATTGGCCATAACGCACAGGCAAGTAGTGAATAGGATATTCCTAGAAACACCTGTTCAAAGAAATTACACACATTATAAATTCATTATATTCTCATTGCCATTATACATAGCAAATATACGTGGCACAAGTGTATCTTTAGAGTCTTTACCAATGACAATTAGTGAGCATTTCAGAATCTCACACATTATGATAAAATCAGATTCTTGAGGTTTGGAAGAAATAGACATAGTCTAGTTCATCTTTGAACAAATTGCGGAACCACATGGAAGAAAGTGTGGAGAAGAGCTCATTTAATAGTCTATTATGAAAATTACATTGGCAAATCATGGGTGAAGATACAATGTAGGCTTTTAAAGAACAAACTCTTCTGCAGTATCAGGGTATATAATGCCACAATTCAACAGTTTGCCTTCTGATATGTGCTGATGGTGATAGCCTCTCTAGACCCTTTCTTTTCACTGTGTTCCAATATCCTATGCTACCAAGATTGTGGCTTCTCTACAGCACTTCAACCCCTAACGCTTGACCACAGAAGGCCAACTTATGTACATTTTTGGCCATCCGACAAACACACTCACGTATGCGCACACACACAGGACAAAACACAGAAAAGAGAGATCGGTACTAAGGACTATAGTATAGACAAACAATGCAGATTACCTTTAAAGCCTCTTGGAAACAAAGAATTACAGACATGAAAGAACCATTAACGCTGCCTAATGATATCTCAACTGAAAATAAACAAGCATTTACAATGCAATAGGTCTCGCAACTGCGAATTTTGGAGCTATTGGCATTGTAAATGGCAATGCTTTTTGCCATTGTTATTTACAATACCAAAAGCAACACCTATTGCTTTGCATAGCATGGTGTCCATGAAGACGCCAGCGCTCATTAAAGTAACCAGAAACACACTTACTTTGCCCACCACCCTGGGAGACCTTGAACATAATTCTATCCTGGGCCTAAAAAGAGGCTCCCCAGCTGCAGTGTTGTTGTATTGTTACAAACCCCATTGCAATGGCAACCTTCACCTCTTTTAACATTCTGCCTCAGTGCCAAAAAACATGGAAGAAGGGCAGCACTCTTGGGGGTTGGTTATATGGTGAGTGACTGCAGGACGGGTAGATCAGAGGAGTGGCATGTCTGGTGAGTAGTCAGGGCCAAAGTGAAACTAGATCAAAGAATAGTATTACGGAGATACAAGCAAGTGAGGGGGAAGGACAGAAAACAAAACAGTTTTTTTGTGTAGATGCTCAGCCTAAGTAACACTGAGGTTGGCCAGTCCACCTCCTATAACAAGCACTGGTGGTCGACTCAGCAGTGGTGCCTGGTTCTAGGCACTGTGAGGACCCAGCACCTTCTCGCATGATAGACAACGACTGAGGATGCTAGACATAGGCCTGGCATAACCCACATCCCGCCAACCTTCTTTCCGCCACTCTACATGCATTGGTCGCTCAAAGAAATCAGCAGCAATCTCAGTGGCACTGCACACTCTTGGGGTTGTGGTTGCAAACCCTCTTGCGAGGGATACTTCAGACTCGGGGTGTTGTAGTGGTAACCCTTCATCAAAGAGCCACCGGCAGCTCTGGGTGTCATAGAAAAACCTCCTCGTTGTAGGATGACTGAAAAGCTTGGGTGTGGTGAGGAGCAACCCTTTCTCGCAGAGTGCTGTAAAAGCAGTCCACGTTCCCGAGGCGCTATACAGCGCATGAAGGATTTGGCACAATCCCTTATCAGTTGGACACGCAGGGCTTTAAGTGGGGCGGGTCCTGCCGATGCTCAGCCCTGGAAGGGCTTTTCATTTTTACCCTCACCCTAAGGACGAAAACAAAAATCTTATCTCTCCTGCAGTACCACTGCTTAAAACCTTTGATGTAACTTCAAAGAGGCTCATTTTAGTTCTTTCAGTCTCATCATTTCGGAACTGAAGCACTTTCAATATTAAATACTACAAAGCCATAGTTGTTGCGTATTTATTTTATGCAACAATCGTTGGCAAAGCCAATAGTCCTGGCTTTTTGTAGTTATAATGTTACTTGATGTATCCATATTTCTGGATGCAATGACAGAAACAGCAAAATACCAGTTGGGCTGCAAACTATGCTAAGCACAGATTTTTAGCTTAGGTGTTTTTAAGCCACGTCCTCAATTACATCGGCCATGCCCCTTTGAGAGACCCCTCAGTTTTTTTTTATCCCACTTAAAGCCCTGCAGACACTGCAAGCTATAGGGGCTGTGAGTGTTGCAACCCCTCCTCTCCGTGGCAGTGCACCCTCCGTTCCTGGTGCAGTGGTCAGTGGTGATGGGCACTGAGCCCTTATCCCAGGAGCATAACATAGCTCTTGGATTTTAGAATTAATACCTTCTCTCACAAAATCCGGAAACTGAGGGAGATAGATCTCCCCCCAGCAGCAAGAGCAGTGACAGCAGCCATCAATGGGAGCAGTAGGGGCAACCCCGCCTCCCAGGAACACTGCACAGCGCTGGATATCGTTGGCAATTAATTCCTTCTTGTGGAGGACATCGACCAGCGGTGGGCGATACCCACAGTGCCTCTCACGCCCCACCAATGATGCTGGCATACAACCGGGAGCCTGACGGCTCTTTTACCCTTCCCTCGCTTTACACTACAGCAGAAGGGGGCCAGTACTGCCAGAAAAAAATGCATGTAAGGCTATATTTGGAGGGAAAAAGAAATCAGGGACTAAACAGGATCACGAATTCCGCTTCAGATATATCACTAGCCCCACCCTCAAATAAATAACCCAGGCAGGGGCGGCTGGTGACATTTGAAAGTGGTGAGGCGTAAACTAATTTGCATATTGCAGCGAGCGTAGCGAGCGAGCGCAGCGAGCGAGCCCGAACCACCTTGCATCCATCCATACATCATTCATGCATCCACCCATCCATCCATCCACCCACCCACCCATCCATCCACCAATTCTGCATTCATCCTGCATCCATCATTCATTCATGCATCCACCCATCCATCCAGCATCCATCATTCATTCATGCATTCACCCATCCATCCTGCATCCATCATTCATTCATGCATCCACCCATCCATCCATCCACCCATCCATCCTGCATCCATCTTTCATTCATGCATCCACCCATCCATCCATCCACCCATCCATCCTGCATCCATCCATCCATCCATCATTCATTCATTCATGCATCCATCCATCCACCCATCCATCCACCCATCCATCCACCCATCCTGCATCCATTCATGTGTCCACCCATCCATCCACCCATCCTGCATCCATCATTCATTCATGCACCCATCCATCCATCCACCCTGCATCCATCATTCATTCATCCACCCACCCATCCATCCATCCATCATTCATTCATGCATCCATCCATCCACCCACCCATCCACCCACCCATCCACCCATCCATCATCCATTCCTGCATCCATTCATGCATCCACCCATCCATCCATCCATCCTGCATCCATCATTCATTCATGCACCCATCCATCCTGCATCCATCATTCATTCAGCCACCCATCCTGCATCCATCATTCATTCATGCATCCACCCATCCATTCATCCACCCATCATTCATCCTGCATCCATTCATGTGTCCACCCATCCACCCACCCATCCTGCATCCATCATTCATTCATGCACCCATCCATCCACCCATCCATCCTGCATCCATCATTCATTCATGCACCCATCCATCCATCCACCCATCCATCCTGCATCCATCATTCATTCATCCACCCATCCATCCACCCATCCAGCATCCATCATTCATTCATTCATGCATCCATCCATCCACCCACCCATCCATCCACCATCCATCCTGCATCCATTCCTGCATCCACCCATCCATCCATCCATCCATCCATCATTCATTCATGCACCCATCCATCCACCCTGCATCCATCCTGCATCCATCATCCATCCATCCACCCATCCTGCATCCATCATTCATTCATGCACCCATCCATCCACCCTGCATCCATCCTGCATCCATCATTCATTCATCTACCCATCCACCCATCCTGCATCCATCATTCATTCATGCATCCACCCATCCATTCACCCATCATTCATCCTGCATCCATTCATGCATCCACCCATCCTGCATCCACCATTCATGTATTTTTATGACCATATAACTTAGCACACAGCTTGTCAGTGTTTAATACCAGTCTCGAACCTTGTACTCCAGCACCAATGATACATGATTAATATTAATTGTTTTTAAAAACATGTATTTATTCAACACCAATTTCACACCTTAGTCGGAACATCATTTTTATTAGTTTTTTTAAATATCTATTTATTTAACACCAAAGTAAGTCATGTATACATTTTTATGGTTCGATAAGAGGCTCGAACCTGGTTTCCCAGCACCAAAGTCGGCCGTGCTATCCGTCAGGGGTTATGTAACCGGGCTATGTAGTGACCAGCCAATCCTGCGCCAGGATTGGCTGGGGGGGCACCATGACTCCTCGCCCAGTCGCCCTGTGTAACCCCGGGGGCTGCGGCCCGCCCCCTGGTCCTCTCTCTAAGGGGGAATTCACAAGAAAACGATCTGCGCATGCGCGGGCATGTTTGTGCCCAAAAATACACTTGCGCAGCTGCAGCAGCCCGATCCTTCCCTCCCCCCCCCCCCCCCCCCCCCCTTGCGCACTCCGGGAAGGTCGGGTGTCTCCCGGTTTCCCGGCCGGCAGATAGCGCGATTTTTTAAAATAATTGTGTTTGGCTTCTAGTGACGACGTGGTGGGTCCATGGGGCTTAGTGGGGCTTCGCCCCTACGCCCCAATGGACGCACCGCGCCTGGACAGGATATGTAATCTGGCCAGGCGTGCTGCGATGGGGGGGGGGGGGGTCGTGGTGCTACAGAGCCGAGAGAAGGGTGTCTATGGGGAATAATCCCGCACTGTAGCACTCGGAAAATCAGAGCAGACATCTGGCGTCAGGGCGGGCCCTGTGTTCACGCACACGGCGGAAATGCACCTTGCGCGCGCACCAGGGGACGCAGAGACACAAGATGGCAAACCTGGTTGGGGTTTAGATCAGCTGGAGGGGCGTGGCGGGCAAGGTGGGGAGGGCAGGGAGTGGAAAGCTGAGGAACGCACTGAGCTTGATAATGTGTGCTAAAAACGGCACAGCGTGAGTATGGTGAAGTGAGCGTAGTGCTGCAATCCATTGATGTGTGCGCTGAGGGTGAGAACACGTGCAGGATGGTATGTCATACGTTTTCATGAGCATTTTACCGAGTGCACGCGGCACATTGGGGTTAATGCTATGTGAGGTATCGAACGACATCCATGACATAAAATGTGTATTCAAATTAAACATTCTTGTAGTAAGCATGCAAAGACTGACATCACAAATGCATCTTAAGTTACAACGCTTAGCATACCATAGTAACATGGTAAAACGCCGTACTGTCACATGAACCCTATAAAGTATCCAATGTCAGAAAAATAATGACAGTTGCCTTGTCAAGTGGAGAGTCGGACTGTGAAAAGTGCCACATGACGTGTAATGTGACATCTGCCAGGGGTGCAAGGGCAGGAAGCCGCAGACACCGCTCTGTCCCCCCTTCTGCCGCTTAGTACCATCCTATCTGTCTTGCCTTGGAATAATGCACTCTCCATTCGCTCTATCTCCCTGTTTCATATTTCCTCCTGTCACAACCCCATCGCTCCCCACACATGTGCACCGAGTCCCTTCTACCTCCCCGGCCTTCCTGGCTCAGGCTCCCTCTTCTACCTGTACAACAATCTGTTCAGCTGCCGTCTCTTCCTCTCCACCCTCTCCCTGCCGCCATCTCTCTTTGCCTTCCTGGTTCACATCTTCTCATTTCGCCTTCCTTACTTCTCCTGCCTCTCTGGCCCTGCTGCCCTTCCTTCTATTACCCACCACAGTCTAGTTTTTTCCTCTTTGTCCTCCTCGCATCCTATCTACTTTCCTCTCAAACACTACCTTTCCTTACCGCCCTTCCCCTGCTCTCACTCGCCTTCCTTGCTTCTTTGTCTCCTCTCGCGCCTCTCGTTTTCTTGCACATTCATTTCTTCCTCTCTCTCTTTCCTTTCACGTCCCCCTTTCCCTCCCTGTGCGTACTTTCACCTCTCCTTGCCTTGACTGCTCCCTCTCTCCACATCTGCCTCCTCCCCCACGCCCTCGCCTTACATCTCCCCTCCGTGTCTTCCTACTCCCTCTCCCACGCCCTCCGCTTCTCCTGCCGCTGACCCGGGCTGCTCTCCTCCCGCCGACCACAGACAGGGCCCCGGCGTCGCTTCCCCCGGCCTTACCTGCGGGAGGGGGTCGGGGCAATCCGCCAGCCTCAAGCTATCCAGCGGTCCCGGGTGTGGTTCCTCATGTGGGACGGAGAGGGGGGGTTCCCGGTCGCACAACCTCCCCCTGTGTGGATGCAGCGATCGATCAGTCCCAGACACGAAAACGTGATTAAATGGCAGCGATCAGAAAGAAAACAATCCAAGGCGTGAAAAGGCTGCCGTAAAAATGGTAATCTCTGCGGTGATTTTTTTTCTTCTTAGTTTAAAAAAACAAGGAGGGTCCTTCCAGCAAGAAGAACGAGGCAACAATGACGAAAACCGCACGCACAAAAAAAAAGGGGGCGGGAACAGCTACTGAATCCCTCCCCTCCAGGACTCAGTTACCGGCCTCGTGGTTGCCATAGCAATGTTTCTGGAAATCGGATTGCGACATCAGAAGTCAGGTCACGGAGTCCTGAAAAGGAGGGAGTATAGCGGACAAATCCTTCAAACAGGGGCATTGTCCAATGGCAGGCCTCCATTTCGCGAGGCCAGCCAATGGCAGAAGGGGCGTGGTTTCATGCCCCTTCATGCTTACAAGAACTCTCGCCTGCAACAGCGCATGCGCTGCAACGCAGACTTCGACCTAAAAAGGAGTCTACCCATGATTTGTGATACAGCCAGGGAGGCTCCAACATGTCGGACTAAAGCTCATCAACGAAGTAGTTGTGTATGGAAACTAAACAAGAGATTATGCAGATATCGGGAAGGAAACTCTGACATAATTGTTGAGAAATGCCTGTCATGAGCATCAGACTGTACAGAAATGGGCACACAATAACAGGAAGGACTATTTCACACAAATTGCACTTTGTACAGCAATACAAATATCCAAAAGAGATGCATCTCCCTTCCACAAATGACCAAAACACTGTGGACGTTTAATAAAGGAAAATCTGGTTCAAACCCTACACAGTGCATAAATGGAACATGGCAATGACACATTTGACAATAATGCAGCACACAATCAATGGTACTTTGAGTATTCACTTTTGATTCGACCTAATCTACAACTGCTAAGAAAGGTGACTTTAGCCTTCTCAACAAAATTCTAACAATGGCTTGCCATCCATTCTCAACTCAGCAATCATTCCTGCCCAAAGCGTCAGAGACAAAGTAAGGGCCAGAAGCAGTGTTGTACCTACACTAATGCACACTGCCCCTAAATCAAATCTACTAACATACTTTCGCATATGATGATGAAGCCATTTGAGAACAAGTCTTTAGAGGGGCAACATGTGACAAAGGTCCAATAAAATAGCATAAAGAAATAGAACTCAGTAAATAAGGCAGACCTCAACTAAACTGAGAGTTTATTTGCCTGGCAGAATGAGCAGCCACCAGCAGAAATTCATTTACAATTTCAGAGAAGGGGTAATGCTCTGAACTGCCATGAAACCCATAGATAGTCACTCGCTCCGAGGCTTTGTCAGAGCGAATGACTATCTAAGGCCAGTAACAATACGTGCACTCGAGGACTTGGTTTACCGTTAGTCAGGAGGTTTTTATACGTAGCCGGATTCCCTGATTTTTTAGATAGCTTCTCCGTTATCAATGATTTCGGTCAGACTTGCTCTGGAGATTGTAAGGGGCGGGCGTGTCTCATATGTACATACACGGGGTAACGAGTCGTGGAATTCCACGGAGGTTCGTGTGTTATTTTTTGGTAAACATGATGCAGGGTGTATAATTTCAAGCTAATACTCGCAAAGACCGCATTTTGGAGGGAGTCAGTCTATGTTGAGGTTTTTTTATTGGGGATCATGATGTATTCTCCCTCACTGGCACAATGAAAAGGCCTTCTAAGTAATAAGATGTAGTGTGAGATTGCGGTTGGCTACTAGCAATGTGAGGTGAAATATGGTATTCATTGAGGTCCTAACAGTGAGTTGTTTTGAGATTTAGGAACCTTCATCCCAATACAAGAAGTAATGTGGTGACCGGACCGTGAGAACTGCTATCTATACTACTTTTATAAAGAGAGAAGTCTGTCCTTTGAGCCAGGTAAACTCGAAACGTACACCACCAATCTAAACACCCAAGACATCTATGAAAACCTCAGGGCAAGCAGAAGGACATCGGCGATATACAAATAAAAAATATACGTTATTTAAAACATTTACGAATAAAAATAAAGTAGTCCCTAGAAAGTAGCGCCGGCCGTGACGTCTGCGTGATGACATCGGGAGCGTGGGGAGGAGCGGCGTTCAGGAGCAACAGGAAGAGCGGAGGACATGAGCGCGGGGAGGAGCTGCGGAGGACAAGCGGGGAGGAGCGGCGGATGAGGTAGCGGACAAGCGGTCAGGACTGGCGAGAAGCGGAGGAGCAGTAGAGCGGTAAACACAGCAGCGCGGGGAGGAGCGGCGGATGAGGTAAGTTAAGCAGCCGCGGGTGCGCAGCGAGGGACGGACGGGGCCATGAACAGAGAGTGATAAAAAAGCCTTTTACACAAAGTCAGGACGTCGGGGGAAACAAAGCGTGGGCAGAAGCGGCCAGGACCAACAAAACGGCCGCTCTGCTGCGCCTCTCCTGCTGCGATGCTGCCCCCAGCCCCTTTCTGCCCCGGGCAAGGCCAGGGCGGGCTGATAGTTTTCCTATAAACCTGTAGAACAATGATTATAATCAACAGATAATGTTGATATAAATAACAGGTATGTAAGAAATAGATAGGGGATAAGAGTCTGTTCCTAAAACCTTATCTGGCACTAAGGGAATGACTGTGTGCTCTCTTTCACCCACAGATACTGATGCCCATATATATACATTTCCATTTGACATCGGGTGTCGTTCTCTTGAATGAAACAGGTAAGGTTTCCTATGGTTTAGAACTGGAGTATATTGTGGATATTGAAAATGCCCCGCCCTTGGTTAAATATAGGGAAAAACAATATTTTTATATATTTTAACTCTTCTCTGGAGACATTGGACCAGATCATATCGGCCATATGTCTTTGAAAGTTTTAGAGTCTTTTTGGAAAATATTCAGGTAATGTCTGCTCTTTGATATTGGACCTAGAGCCTGTTGAGGAAGTTTTAGATGTCCCATTTATGGTGTAATAAATCTTTTTATAGATTTTAATTTGTTGTCAGGACGCTGGACCAGGAAATATTCGGCCTACATCTCTGGTTGCCTTAGAGTCTATTGAAAATACTCTAATGCTTGGGATTGTCAGGAATCTACCTAGAAAGGTACTACTCTTTTTGAGTTTGTGCGACCGAAATGTAAAGGTAGTGTGAGCTAGAATGTGGGAGTATGATCCAGTTGGAGTGTGAATGTGCTGTATCATCAGGTTATAAATGACTTTTTAATAAAAGGAAATGTATAGAAATTTCTATGTTTGATGGTGGTCTTTGTATTTTCTTTTTGTCGGTTTTTATGTTTTTTAGACCATACAATTCATAGTTGGGAGATATCTACAATCTGGAAGAAGGTGGTTTTTATTTAACTGTTACCCACCGAAACGCGTCAATGCTTTTAATGTATAGACACTAGATCACTAGGGTTTCTGCAAGAGAATGAAATTATATCAAGTATTCTCACTTAACAGATAATTCAAGAGTAACTGGTGATCATATACAACGTCTTGAACATTTTGAGAGTCAATTCTTTTTTTCCGTTTCTGTGCATAATTATTGTGTAACTGTATAGCTGTTTGCTATAACCTTCTTGTTATTGATTTAATGCATTGTAATGTCATTTTCGTATTTATGACAATTGAGTGTATATGAAGTCTCCAGGCATTTCTTCGGGTAGTTTTAAAGGAAACTTTGTGATTTACATGTGTTTTATTGACTTTTTTACTTTGAAATAAACAAATTTGTTTAAAAAAAAAAAATCTTGTGATTGTAACATTTATGCTCTGATGATACAGTAATGGTGCAATAAGGATATTTGTGGTGTCTGTAATGGGTGTGTTTGACTTGGCCAAAGAGGACATTTCTTTCTGACTTCTGTCTCACAAATTGCCAAGCTGCTCAAACCAGGTCCCACTTAATTGGCTGCAGTCACTAGTCTACCCGTATTAACATGCACAAGGGCCACCCTGTCTAACTGAAGGGAACATGTGTAAGGTTAATTATAGCAAGAAACAATTGTTTATCTGAAGAACACAAATCTGAAAATATTTGTAATTAAGATACAGACATGTTAGTCATTTTTGAAGTATACATACAAATATGTCAGTATTTCTGACCTAAATAGAACTGTTCTGCTGAGTTGTATTCTTCAGAATCAGTTGTTTCTTTTTAGAACTTGTCTACCCATCTTC
This sequence comes from Lissotriton helveticus, assembly GCF_964261635.1. NCBI lineage: Eukaryota > Metazoa > Chordata > Amphibia > Caudata > Salamandridae > Lissotriton > Lissotriton helveticus. The sequence continues at coordinate 194,953,365 of NC_136072.1, forward strand.
CAAACTTTAAACTCCCGAATCCACCTCATTTAACAAAATGGCCTTACTCAACGTATCGCCACTCTAAAACTACCTTTTTTTTCTGATCCCTGAAAGTAAATTTAAGTTCAAGAGGTGAAACTGGCATTTGCTCCAGTCGCTTCTAAATATATTTCTTTAAAGCACAGAGGCGACACTAATGTGCAAAATTTGTGAAACAATAGAAATATTTGGGGATTACTATACAAGAACTCTATTTTAATATGATGAGAAGCACATGTGCCAGGCTAAAAGGCAACTCTAAACACTGCATCACCTTTCCACAGGGGAACAATTTATTTGCAGCAAACAATGTGCACAATGCTTTGCAATAACAATTCTGTTTTGCCTTAGGATCTTTCACATCATTCTTAATGTCAGATGTTTTAAGTACTGCACAGAGTCCCAGAGATAATACCTATAGCCACTAGTCTTTCAGCATGATGCTATGTGTGCTCGCAGAAAATACTCACATTTTATCCTCATAAAGTACAGGGCAATAATCAGAAAGAAAATGTTACTTACTTGTAGTTTTTGTTCTGCTTTTTCGGAATCTTCATTAAAGTCATAAACATTTGAATAATTCCCGCTGCATTCGTGGACTGTGAGCACTTTTCATAGATGTGTGGTCCATTGAATTAGAACACTGAGTGCCACTATCCATAGGTCAAGATGATGAGCAGCACTCTTTAGTAGCATATAAGAGGTAATTTCTGTCCTGAATATGGATTGTTTGACTACAAACGACAATTTAAAGATTGCATTGCAACATATGAAGGGAATGCATGCCATGGGGAATTGTTAAAATGTTTATGATTATCAATGAAGATCCTACAATGCAGAAATAGTTTTATAGGTAATTTACACCTAACGATGATATATTGTTTGTAAAACAATTATGTTACCAATAAAGTAGAGTACAGAGAATTATTTTTAATGAGGACTTTTCATGTATCATGAAGGGATCACTACCCTGATTACAGGGAAAGTACAATTGTCAAGGTGAAAGAAACCTATCATCGTTTGCCTTCCAATTAAAACTAAAATAAATCAGACTATCTTGAGTGCAATCTGACAAACAATGTTCTAGAAAAATAAAGTAATATTACCATGGCAATCCAGGGATTCCAGAAAGTGAAGGCCAGCATGATGTGAGCAGCAAGGGTGATCACAATAGCACACATTACCCAAACAATGTTCCTTCCAGTTCGATCAACTAGGATTCCAAAAAGGGGGGATAACGGTGCCGAGATGATATAGACAACACTATAAATGTAAATACAGAAACTTGTTAACATGTTGTACTCCAAAAAAAGTCACTGATCTTTTTCCAAATCAATCCGGTCTGTCCTGTCTTTAACATTACTGAGCTTAATGTTCTCAAAATTAAATAATTCATTCAGAGACTATTTTATTTTGCTTCTCTCCAGATAACTATTACCGAATTGTTTCCCATTTTTTTCCTAGTTTGCTTCAGCCTTCAAAACATGGTGAAACTCCAGATATTAAATGAATGCCTACATTCACAAAAAATAATGAAAATAAATATTTAATACAAAATTAGAATGTTAAGAGCTCCACTGAAGACAATGAAGCTCAGGGCTAATAATGGCTGGTATAGGCCTTCTGCGGCAACATTCCAAAGTTTGTCTTTTTGATTCTCACTTTTAATAATTAAGAACATTCCACCCTCAGTGGGTGGAATGCTCGAATAGCCGTATAGCCTTTCTGCCTCAGCTAAGGTACACCAGTTTTAAAGGTCCTCTCCATCTGATTAGGCCCATGCCAGCAGTCTACAACTCTGGTTCAGGGACTTTAGTAACCAGTATAACCCTTGGCGTCCGGCTATAAGGGTATATTCTACAATGACAACCAGCCCTCTAACATGTCTCTCTTCAGAACCAACAGGTAAGAACATTCTGTTGACGCATCGTCAAAATAAAGGATATTACAAAACTAGCCAAAAAGAAAAAATGTACTCTAGATAACATTCAACAATAACTCAATGCATGGGTCCACAGTCCTAGACAATACATGAGTACACTGTGTGACACAGTCCCATTATTTGCTAGAATTACTTTACCTGTGTTTGCAATTTCACACAGTTCCAAATTCAATAGAAAGTTGTAGCTCATCATTTGTGGCTTCAGTATACAAAGGAAGTTTTATTGTTTTTGCTTATGTCACATTTGAATTGAACTACACCAGCGCATATCAATGAGTATGATTGCTGTGACTATTAGCCAAAATACATCTTGTCAATATAGAGCATTTACAAATTTCCGCCACAGTCTAATATACTTATTTTTATAGAGTGGCCTAGTTCTTCAAGATGTCTGGGTTTCCGTGCGGTTATTCATCCTGAGAGTTTAGTGAGGGTAAATACTGATAATAAACATCTAGATAATGTACTGTATTAACCTTACTGCATGTCCTCTGCGATACATTTATCAATACAGATCTTGCATAAGTACTCAAGTTGTTGGAGTACCTCATATCATTACAGTAAATATGTGCAGAAAATTGGTTAGGTTCATTCAAAATTCCTACTCACTCACACCTTTTGGCTAATTGAGTGTTATTATTAAGGATATAGCGATCAGCCTCACCTCCTTCTGATGTTCTATGGCTACAATATTTATGTAAACTAGCGAGTGTATAGAAGTCTTTGCGGTGAAGCAGATTGTTGGGGGGATATAAGACGCATTTTGAAGTTCTTGAGTACTTCACCTTCAGGTTCATAATGGAAACTATTATTCTTTTTACTCATATGTCCTTGTTCTCATTCTATTTTTTCCCTGTTGGAAAATACTAAACACTCCAATCATTAAAACACAAACATTTTGTTTGGTTTTTCACAGTGTAGCTGAATATCTCTGTAATTACTTTTTGGAATAGTTGACCCTCTTATAAGATTTGTAGAACTACTTTATGGTATACTTTGAAGAGTTGTCTTGCTTATGATCTGAGGCCTCAGTGTTTTGTTGAAAAACTCTGTTGCCCGTTTTAGACAGTCTTCAAACAATATAAAGAATAAATAAACTAATTTAACTTTAGTTTCTAAACTTCCTGCAACAAAGTTTGCAAAACTTAAAAATTATTGTTTAAGATATTTTCACATATAACAATAGCTTTTTAACAAAACCATAACTCACAATCAGATCTGCTGCAACTTATCCAGATTTTGAACAACCACCTGAGTAACGCTTCCTACACTCTCTCCTCCTGTTGGTTTCCATACGTAAAAACAGAACAGAGTAGCAAGGGGCATATTGATGGAGATCAAAACCAGCTTTTACTGGGACAAGATTTGTAAAAATTGCAACATGTCATTTGAACATTATACAAGCTTTATGTGCATCATCACAACTGAAAACTGGCTGTCAGCAGCATCAGAAAGTCACGTGAGACAAGAGAAGGGGGAAATCTTTGCTGCATGAATGAGAATTGGCTGACTTCATTTGTCTTCCATACCGGACAGAGAAAGCAAGGTTGAAAAGCATTCATTAAATAAGCATGGTTTACCTGTTGATTGCACCAGCTTGTTGAGGAGAAAATTTAAATTTCTCAATGAAGAAAACCCTGGAAAAAACAGACATTTCATCAAAAGAAATCAAAAGCATGATCTAAACCACATTCATATTTTCTTTTGATTTATTATAGGTTTCATATTGTAAACCCTGAGAAATACACTTCACACTAACAAGAGATGCACAAAAGTGCAGCAGATTGTGTATTTTTATTACAAACATAAGAAGGGTACACATTGGTGCTACTTAGGTGTATTCCCCCTTTTGTCGCTGAATCCAGAAATAGAGAGTCTCAGCTGTCTATAAGAGCTCACATCATGAACGTAAAAAAATGCACAAACAGAGCTATGGTTCAACACCTGCAACCATTGGTTCATTTGAGTCCAAAGATTTTTTTTAAAAAGCATTGCTCCCATTCGAATCAGGCCAGAGGAGGATTCCAATCTCAATATTAGACAATCACTATTAGGTGTATTAATCAGCCTGCCTAAAGAGTGACTCCCTCAACAGTGCATGGATGGTGAAGGAAAGCATTGATGCACTGCAATGGAGCACATTTCTGCTTCTAAATGTGTTTCCACGTGGCCATTAATGCTGCTATAAAGGTGATTTTCTAATTAAATGTGATTTTGCAACCAAGTGCATTTTCAACTCCTAAACCTATCGATGCACAAAGTTATGTTGGACCAAGGCGGACTGTAAAAAAGTGCCTCTTTTGCATGGTTTTGAGGTGGTTTCAACTGTAGTGCACAGGGTCCCTGCCAACCAGGTCTCCTGTGCCAGTGCTTCTTCCATAAAAACAAATCCCAAATTGATACTTCTACCCCCTGTAAGTCCCTAGTAAATGGTACCCTGAGTACCTAGGGACTGGGAGCTGAGGAAGGTCCCCTGGTACCTCCACCCCCCTCAACAGGGCCATGCCACTGCCCTTGCAGCTTAGCTTCCATGACCCTGTGAGAGAGAAAATAAAGTCGGCATGGCACCCTGCCTGGGTGCCAAACCAACCAGCACTGCCTGAAGGCATAGGAAAATCACCCCTTTAGCAGGCCTCACATACCTAAGGCAGGGTGCACTATACCATGGGTGAGGGCATATCTGAAGGAGCAGATATGATCCTACAATACTGGGGTCCAATCCCTAATAGTGTAAGTGCCGGGGAAGTCAGAGATTACATGGGTTGAAAACTCGACAACTCGAGTTCCACAGCACCATGGTGGCTTCACTGAACACAGGAGTGTTGGTACCAAACTACTAATTTCAATAAATCCACATGATGCCAGTGTGGGATTTGTTACACCATGTACTTAGAGGGCACCTCAGAGGTGCCTCCTGAAAGCCTACCAACCCTGGTGTGGTCTCTGACCGGCTGTAGGCTGCCAGCCACCATCAGACATGTTTCTGGATCCCTGTGGACAGAGTCCCCTGCTCTCTACGACCAGTAACAATGCAAATCCTGGGCAGAGGGTGTCACGCCTCCTCCCCCAGGATGGGTCAGTGCTCAAAGAGGGAAGCTTCAAAGGCCTGCTGTCTTTGTAATGCGACCCCCAGCCTATGCGGATAGCAGCAGATGGAAACCCCTGGTTTACCCCCCCATTTTGGGCAGAAAAAAACAGCTAGAAAACTTTAAAAAATATATATATATGTGTGCCCACCTCTGCCAACTCCACCACTAAGGTGGGGGGAGGCGAGGTGAAGCACATCTTTCTGTTCCCGCCATCTTGAAGATGGGGAGATTCCTCCAATTAGGGCTAGGTCTATGCCCCCTCCCAAAGGAGGGTGGCATAATAGAGGGTGTAGTTACCCAAGGTAAGGGGCCCATTGGCCCTACCTGCTACTACCCTAAAACGCCCCTAAATATAGTATTTAGGTGGCTCTCCCAGACCTGGAAACTGGATCTAAGTAGCAAGAAGACGACGACCCTGCAGAGCAGACTGAAGACGATGACTGCCTTGGCCCAAGCCCTACCGGCCGGTCTCCAGCTTCTGCAAACCTGTGACCAGTCTTGCAGCCAGCGGCCTTTGAAAACCCTGGGAGGACTGCTGCCTTAAAAAAAACTCCAATCTCCTGTGGAGAGCGAACCGGTCCAAGAAGAAACAAGCTCCAAGGACCCCAAATCCAGGCGGATCCACGGCTCCTGCCCACTGTGCACCCCACAACCACAGCGGAAGCCTGAGGAACTCACCTGTACATTTAAGTCTCCCCAGCGCTCTGGACCTCGTCTCCAGTGTTGGCTGACCTCTCTTGATCTCCACAACGGCGCCTGCAATATATGTATGCAGAGGCTCCCTCCGACAGCCTCCGGTAAGAAGACTCCGACGTTGTAAGGCACCATTGTGTCGAAGCCCCTGGGCCTTGGTAAGCTGGATAGACGGTGCCCCAATGACCCCCTAAATCTCAACTTACCTTGGATGTCCTTAGTCTCCCTTCTGCAACCTCCAGTGCCACACTCGCAGCTTATTTGCCAAAAGAAGAATTGCCATACAAAAGCACTGGGCGCCCAACTGTAATTTTGCACCCTGCACCTGGCCGCTCTGGTGTCGTTGGCGGTGTCTGTCTGGTGCTGCCTTGTGCCCTCTCTCCCCCTGTGCTGGTGCTAACCCCCGAAAGCTTGGCCCCTGCAACCGATTTACATACCTGCAAGCAGTGTGGCTCCAGGTGCCCCCAGTCTCCCTAGGAAAGCACTGGGCCGAACTCAGATTTTGAACTCTGCACCCGGCCACCCCTGAGCCGCTAGTGGTGCAGTTTTGGTACATATCTGGCCCTGGCTGACTCTTGGGTCCAAAGACTGGGATTGTATGTGCATAACTTACCTATTTAATCTCAATACTGTTTTCCCCATAGGCTAACATAGAACCGTGCTGAAAAGTTTTTAAGAGTTGATTTTGATTTTTCAAAGTGAAAAGTATTTTTAATTAAAAACATACTTACCTTATTGCGAAGATCTTGTCCCTAAAATAAAGTGCAACCAAATTATCATTTCCTAAAATTAGTCTAAATCTTCTTCTTGAGTCAAGTGCCCATTATTGTTCACTGTTGTGCAATAAATGTTTGCACTCCTCTGTGTTAGACCGAAGGCTGCTTGCCCACACTACAACTAATAGAGCACTTTGGGTTTTACATCGAGCCCTGTACACTTTATGGAAACCCCTGTACTCTGTGCATACAGAGCCAGCTTCATAGAATGATTTTGAGTCTCACTGTGCTTTTAACCTGTCCCCCGAATAGGAGCCACAGGAGACTGGTTGAAAGCAGGTTCACTGTTGTGTTAGCAATAAACTGCCTCTCCACTGCCTGTTATGTTGACCCGAATCTACTCCACACCTGCTACAATATGGTGCATAAGGAAAACTGCAGTCATTCCCCAGTGCCGCACCTGGAACCTACTTAGATGAACAGAGACAGGAGTTGAAGATGCTTCAAATAGTGCAGGGAGGATGGCAACAAACCATACAAGGAGGGGACCCTATAGTCGACTTACCCAATAGAAGAGAAAAAAGCCATCATCCCAAGGGGAACCACAACTAATCCTCAGTTACAGATTTGCAGCTCCAGGTGTGGGTTGAATGTCTGACCCCCGCATAGCTGCAACAACCCATATTCCACCAAGAACCAAGAATGAACAGATGTCAGTGGCTTTATTTGTTGATGGATGGCTGAAATTGATTGGCTCTGTCATGGAAGAGAGAAAAGGAAGAGGGAAGAGGGAGGAAGAGGATAGGCCCTAGTCACAGTGGGTTTAGCAGGGGCCCCTATAATTCTAAAAGGTGGGATGGAGTGAGAGAGCATCAGGGCTACCAAATAAGGAGTCCCTTGGGCTATAGGAGGCAAGAAAGAGAGATATGTGTGTGTTATATGACTGGAATTCATCTGGTAGCCTTAAGCCGGAGCTGGTGATCACTTCAGATGACAGTACAGTGGTAAAAGTCAGAAAAAGGATTAGTCCCCACCTCATGCTGGCAGCAGGGGTTACAGCAAGTACAAAGTGGAGCGTCTACTCTACCTCAAACTTTTTTAAGCTAATATATATAGGAAGCAACAATAATAGTAGTTTGCATTCCGGAGAGGCATTTAACAAGTGCAAGATACACATGGAACTGCATTGCGAGAGTCCCTAGAGAGGGTGATTGGTTGGGAAGAAACCAGACTCCAAAAGTTACTAGTGCCAACATCCCTGGGTAATAAACAAGCTCTGGCAATAAGCATGTTTACCGGTTCATGCACTGTTCCCGAATTGGAGACAAATGGGGGTGACACACACATAGCAGGCTCGGATCCATCAGAGCGTACTTCACTGGAGACCATGTGTGCAAAGTAGTTTGTCGCTAATAGCTTGGGGACTCAGCCATTTCAAAGACGGGTTGAAGTATGCCTATAATGTGCCTAGCTACATATGGTAGTTTGATCCTAAGCCACATCTTTCCTCTGACCAAATCATTTAGCATCCTTTCTCATTTTCATGGGGATGCATAAGAAGTGGGGAGAGGCTAGAAATGTAAAAATAAATAAATAAAAAGCAAGTCTTTAAAGACCACTCCTGCAAACTTTGCTAGGTGCCTGAGCATCTAGGTAGACAGGAGAGCTTCTAGGTGGTCAGAATGCACGGGGAAACATGGCAGCCGGCTGAGACGCTGGTCGGAAGTTTAGCAAGGGGGAGCCGCTTCACAGCGGAACGTTCACTCAAAGTTGCTTGTCTGACTCCTGTTTCTTTTCTATCGCAGCAATCCGCCAATTTAACACGGTCTGGATCATCTTTCTAGGCATAATTATTGAGGCTCCTGGGGCGAATGGTGGCACTGGGATCTCCTGTTTGGGTCGCAGGAGTGCTGAGGGTGCTTCGCTTGGAAGCTATGCAGAAGGGAGGAGAACGGAGCTGGCAGAATCAGCACAAGCGGTTTGGGCTAGAAAAGGTACTCTGCAACACTGGCTGAACTGCCAAACAAGGGAAAGGCGGTAGGCGACCTGCAATTCACAGGGCTGAATTACGATGAGAAAAAAGGCAATAGTGCTGGGCAGATGGGCACAAATGGACATAATGGCTCTAGGTTAGAGTCACAACAGTAGAAGCAAGTAGGACACAAGCAAACCAGCCCTAAGAATAGAGAGAGATTACAGACGTTGTCTAACAGACGTTACACACTAAGATCACGCATTTGCTCCCCTTGGGTACTGAAAGAGGGTGGAGGGACTGGTAAAACTCCCTCCCAACCCACAGTGAAATTGTAGGTCAATCGGAGGAAAGTTAGAACAAATACTGATATCAACAGAGACCTGCACCCTCCATCTAAAAAGACCACTACTAAATTGGTGAACGCAGGTCTGTTGAAGGAAAAACAAGCAGCCATGGCCCAAAACCATCAGAGAATCACTCACTCATTTAGATCTTACTTCAAGCTTTGGATTGACGCAGGAAGTGCTGAGGGAGGTTTAGAGAGTATGGATGGCAAAAAAAAATTCCCCCCGAACAGGCAGGACTGGAGAACAGAGCAAAGTAGTCCAATACGAAGACTACTCCTACCAGTGAGTCTGATATTCCCTCAGTTCATCCAAGAGTCACAATGCAAAATAAATTCTCGCCTCTGAATGTAGAGGGATTACCCCCTGAGGTTGGTGGCGAAGGAGAAGATTCTCCAGTACAACATTCAGGAGCCGATGGGCTAACTACCCCAGAGGGAGTGGGTGAGAGCTTCAGTAGCTTGGAGAGTAAGAACGCACTGCAGGAGATGCTGTGCCGCCTCTCTCTCGAAATTAAAGAAAGCTTTGATATCTCCGAGGTCAATCGGAAAGAAATCCAGGGAACCTGCTTGAGCCTGGAAGGAAAGATAGAAGGTACTGCCCTACGAACACAACAGCTGGAGCTTGGTGTTCAAGACCTACAGGCTAAAGCCCAAACGAACACACAAGGAGTGGCGAAGCAAAAACAAAGAGAGAGAGAGAGAGACCTTTCGGAAAGGCTGGAAAACAACATCAGGAGAAATAATATTAGAATCCTGGGAGTGGCTGAGGGTCTGCAAGGGTTAGATATAAAATCATTTGTGACAAACTTGCTGAAAAGTTAGTTTCCACAGGAGGTCTCTCCGTTAAACTTAGAAGCAGGAATTCAGCGAGCACATAGAGATCCTTTCAAACTACATCCAGGATGAGAAAAAACACGAAAGATCCTCGTGAACTTTCTTTCGTACTCTGTAAAAGAAAAATGTTGTGGGTTAGCGCTAAAAGAAAAATCACTACAAGCAATGGGTGCTTCCTACAGAGTTAGGTCGGATATCTCAAGAGAGCAGCTGATAATAGAATGGATGAGTTAAAGAAAATGGGGGCATCCGTACAACTGAGGTTCCTGGAATTTCTAAAAGTGATGTGGCAAAATAAAATGCATAATTTCTCAGACCCGGTTGAGGTGGACACATTTATTCAGGAAGTGAAACTATGGAATACAAGTAACAGATAGAAGGCAGGCGGCAGGAGGAGGTGATGGTAAAAATAGGTAATTTGGTTTCCCTCCAGCATAAGCTCAGTAGGCAGCAGGGATGCCTATAAAATATATTTTCTTGGGAGGGTTTCCATGGGAAGGTGCACTAGTGGTGGGGAGCATAGGGAAAGAATTTGAAGTAGTGCCTGTTATAAATCACCAAAGGCAAGGCTTAGTGGGCTATCAAAAGAGGAAATTGAAGAAGTATGAATAAGAAAGATCTGACGACTCTTTGTTGGAACATGAATGGGTTGCAGGTTAAAAGAAGGCCGAGAATGATAGCGCAATATTTAAAAGACCAGAACGCCCAGATAATTAGGCTTCTGGAGACGCATCTTCTGAGGCAAGAATGCAAGGAATTCCTCTTTAAACAAGGATGGATAGGAAAGTGGATATCAAGCTCATTGTACTAAAGGGATAGCAATAATATTGAAGGCGAACTCTGGGATTTAACTACTTCAATACAGAGCAGATGAGGGTGGGCGTTGGATAATTGCTGAGATTAAAATAGCCCCTGTGACGTTACACTAGCGAGCTATTACGGCCCATACATAGATGATGCAACACCTCTAATTAAGCTCTTCTTTAACTTGGTTAATTTTCAATCTCCCATTATTTTTGGTGGACATTTTAATGTCCTACTGAATAATAATCTTGATAGGTCGTCAGCTAGGACTCAAATTACCTCCCCTAAGATGAGTGAATACATATTGGATAGGATGGAGGATTTCAATCTATGTGACGTCTTCCGTAGAGTGGAGGGTAAACGTAGGGGTTATTCCTTCCATAGTAAGAAAAACTGGCATTTTTCAAGAGTAGACTACCTGTTCATGGACAAGAAAGAAGTGGAATTGGTAGTCGGGATAGATCATTTGCCTATGCATTTTTCGGATCATGCAGAATTGTTATTAAAAATTGAGAGAAGAGATATACGCACAATCGGTAGGTGGACAATGAAAAGAAGGATTATGTTACAGCCCGAGATAATAGAGAAGGCGCGTTGCAATACGGAGGATTTTTTCTCTTGGAACCAGCAGTCAGTCCCCGTGCACACAGTATGGGATACCTATAAGGCATGGTTGAGAGGTATTGTTAAAAATCTAACAGTAAACTGGGTTAGGGAAGAGAAAAAAATACCCAAATGAAATAGAGGAGGAGATAGACAAAATGGAGAATCTCTTAAAAGATAACAAAGGGTTGGAAGGAGTAAGAAAGAAGTGGGCAGATAAGCTGAAGTTTACGCTTGAAGTTTAGAACTAAATTGGAGGAGAAAGTAGCTCATCAGTGGGAGGTGAGCAGATCCAGCGATATTTCACAAGGAACATGCTGTGGAAAGCTCTTGGCTTAGAAAGCAAGGTTGGACAGAAATACAAATGTTATAGGGAAGATTCTAGAAGAGGAGACCGGGCTCACAGTGGAGGAGAGTGAAAAAATCAGAGCTGCATTTACTAACTTCTTTCAGGCGCTCTACACAGAAGAACTAGAGGTAACTGAGCAAGAAATACAAGGTTGGCTCTGAAGTAAGCAGCTTTCTAAGCTTACAGAAGCTCAAGGCCTCTAACAAGGACAAGAAATCGATGGTAGTGAAATCCTGGACATTTTGAAAAAGCAGAAAAATGGGAAAGCTGCAGGCCCAGACAGGATTCCCTCCGAATTGTATTCTGTACTACAGGAAGAGATTATCTCGATGTGGGTTAAACTATTCAATTCTATCCTGTAAGATGGGGCCCAAATCCGATGTCATGGAACAAAGCAGTAATCTCCTTAATTTTGAAGCCAGGCAAGAACCGGACACACTGCTAATCATATCGGCCAATATCATTACAAGATCTTTTCTGGGGTTTTTGTCGCACGTTTGAATAAAGTAATGGGGCTGTTGATTCATCACGACCAAAAAGGTTTTCTCCCTGGGAGATATATGAATTAGCTCAACTATTCTTTGATAGGTTCCATAAATTTAGCCATAACACAGAACGCCCCCCTTGCAACTGTCACATTAGAGGCTGCCAAAGCATTTGATCGTGTTAATTGGAGGTATTTAAAGATTACATTAGAACATTTTGGTTCGAGTAAAAATATGATAGACACTATTTTAAAAATGTATAGAGCTCCAACTGCAAAGATTCTAGTTAATGATACTCTGTCTCCTTCTGTGCGAATTGAGAGAGGTACAAGACAGAGTTGTCCTTTGTCCCCTGCATTATTTGATCGCTACATAGAGCCTTTCGCTCAAAGTTTGAGGTTATATGAAAAGATTAAATCTTTTAAAATTGGGGCATACTCCAGGAAGATCTCGCTTTATGCTGACGACCTCATGGTTTATACCTCGGACGTAGTATCTACCTAACCACATCTTATGGCGGAAGCGAAGGAATTTGGTAAACTGGCGGATATGCGGCAAACAAAGAAAAAACAGAAGTAATGATTCGGAGCCAAGATGGTGGAGAATTAAAATGCGTGGAGGAATTGAGATATTTGGGGATTAAAATAATTAAAGACCTTGGGAAGATAGTGGTAGTTAACCTGAAAAGAGCAGGAAAGGAAATAGATACATTACTAAAAAGATGGCAGAACCTTCCACTTACAATCTATGGCTGGACTAATTTGGTGAAAATGTCCATCTTGCCAAAACTCACTCTTCTCTTTGATAATATTCCATTGCACTTTGAGACAAAACACTCCTGAAGCTGCAGGGGCAGATTTCTTCCTTTATATGGGCTAGCAGAGAAATACGCCTCTCATGGAAAAAGCGGAGATGGAAAGCGGGAGTGGGAGGCATGGGTCTCCCTGACCCCCAGATCTATTGTTGGGGGTTCCAACTTAAATACAACAGAATGCTTCTACAACGACCCGATGAATCTCTAATAGGGGGTATATTTAAAACCATGCTGGTGGACTTATCTGAGGAGAGCTTCTCTTATAAGTCTGGGGCTCCAAAAGTTTTTTTAAAAAGTCAGATTAAAATGCCTCCAGTCAGAGGCAAGAACTTGGAACAAGATAAGATCGATTCTAGGTGTACATTATTACAGCAGACTGTCTCCCATTGGGAATTCTCCAGGTACCCCGGAATGTTTATCAGATAGCCTAGCAAAACCACTGCAACAGTCAGAAGTTAGGCAGTGGGGTCAACTGGTAGATGATGAATAAAAGTTAACTTGGAGCTCATGGCATGACAAGACACAAGGGGCAATACCTAGATTTAAAATCTACCAGATCAATGCTTGGCTCAAGAGTCAAAATGGGCCAGACAGTGACTCAAGACAAATGGAGCTGGAACTCCAGACTACAACGGCAAGGTAAAAAAGAGGTGGCACTTTAGTAACAATTCCTCCTGGATGCAGAACTGGGGGAAATGAAATCACCACATAGTGCATGGGATGGATGCTTGCCGGAAGTGGAGCTGGCAGATTTATGGCAAGTATCTTGTGCTACACGTTGTCTCGTGGTTAAACCTGCTGCTATAAAGAAAATCACTGTTTTACCTTGCATAGAATCTATTGGACCACAAAAAAGCTGGGAAAGATAAAAGGAGACACAGTCAACGTTCAAGTAATGTGGCAGCGGAGATGCGGATGACTTGCACGTTTGCCAACTGCTCAAAACTGGGAGAATTCTGGTCAGCAGTGGGTAACACCATTTCGCGCTCCATGGGTGTCAACATAGAGGTAAACCTGGAGTTGATGTTTGGGATCTCCCAGAAGGTTAAAGATAAGTACGATTTGCAAGTAAACTTTCAATATTTACTTAATACTACTAGCAAGAAGGTAAATATGTAAATTCTGAACTCAATCGGAGCCCCCTTCTTGGCAGGGTTGGAAGAACTCTGTGGGTTTTTGCAAGGAAATGGAAAAAACAGTCTCAGGTTTTGTAATTTGCTAAAATATTTAATGACTTCACTGTCTGCATCGACTGGTGCTGATCGGCGGTGACATGAGGACAAAAAAAAACAATAAAAACAAAAAAACGTTTGTGCCTGAAGCATGACTATATGGCCATGCAGAGCAGTGATCCTGAAGTTTGCAGGAAAACAAGTTTGAGCTAAGGATTAGTGTACTGAAAAAGGGACATTGCAGCCCAACAGGCAGTATCCGAATAATGCCAGAAAGAATTTCACTCCGCTTGTAATGGTCAGATAAGAAGGCTGAGGGGACTCTCACATGCCTGCTGATGTTGCACCAACTGAGATTTTGCACACAAATATGATTTTCACCTGCATGCGTCTGCAAAATACAGTTTACTTTGAAACATCTGATTTTCCATCTCAAAGTGATAAATGTGATTTCTTGCCCATTCTGGATCACCCCATTCTGACCCACACATCTGTCAGTGAATTAATCCACACAACATACCAGCACAAATTAAGGGAGTAAGGTCCACAGCCTGGAATGCATTTACTCAACTATAAGCGAAAAACTATCATGGACGAAGCCCACAGTCATTCCGTTGGCTACAACCGCCCCTTGATTTAGCCTCTTGACTTCAGTGAACCTCACAAAATAATTCTCCATAGAAGGAGTGTTTCACATGAGACATGCAATAACTCTCCTCATACTTCATAACCTCTTAGTATAGACCCAGAAGACAGAGGGTTTTGCTACCTGGATGCACAATGTTGAAATATTTTGCTTTTGGTGTAGCCCACTTCAGGAAATACCTGCGTAATCCCCCAAACTATATTGCACTCTAGAATGTCACGATTGTACTGTTTAGGTGAACTGCAAAGCCTTTTTCCATCCACGGCAAATGTACTGCTGGTAAGTGTATAAGAAGTTTTTGAGCCCGATGTAAATACATAGAGCACCCTTATACAACTGTAGGAACCTGCGTCATTGCTGTTGCATGGTCTGTTAAATTTAGTCTCGCCTTTACCGTAAAAGTGTCTTTAAATTTTAAAAATAAGTTATGAATAAATCTGTTATCTGGAGTAAAGTGTCCCTTTTTGTCATGGTCACCCCCACTTTTTGCTACTGATGTTTTTTGACTGATGTGCACAGGGCCCCTGCTAACCAGGCCCCAGTGTCAATGCACTTTCCCTAAAACAAGGTAAAATATTTTCATTGCAACACAACTGGCACACACTTTGGCACCCTTGAGTGAGTGGTACACCTTGTACCTAGGGCATTTGTACCAAAGAGGTTCCCTAAGGGCTGTAGTTTGTATCATACCACCCTAAGAGACCCCCATACAAACTGCATGCAGCCTGTCATAGCAGACTGTGCGTCATGGTGCTAATCATGAGTAAAAGCACAACATGGAACACTCACTGTGTGAAATGCCAAAGTCACTGCATGTAATATATGTAAGTCACCCATACAGCAGTCTTTGTAATCCTAAGGAAGGATTACAGTACATGTGAGGGCATATCTGCACAAGCTGAAATTCCCCCAAGCTGTCTAGCCCAATTACTACATTATAGACGTGAACATGGAAGCCAGCTTGAGTATCTGTACTGGGCACTGGTCATTATGAGCTCCCCAGCAACATGACGGCTTTACTGAAACCTATAGTGTTGGTTATCAATCACCTTGTCTTAATAAATATGTAATGATGCCAGCACATTCATTATGACATGCACCCAGAGGGCACCTTGGAGGAGCCCCTTGAAAGCCTACTAATCCTTTATTTATTTTTATTACATTTTAGCAAAAGAAGCACAACAAAAAATAAACAAAAACATTACATCTTAGAATCGGAATCAGAGGATAATACAAATACATGTTCTTCCACAAAGCAACCTCAGCTCGTATACGTTGTACTGCCACATGTATTCCCAAATAGAAAAAACTACAATCAAACAAATCCAACCAATTTAAAAAGAGAAAGACAAAAGAAAAATCCTATATCATCTCCCACCACAGTATATATTCACTGTGAGCCATTATTTGTTCAGTCACGTTTGAGTGATCTCATTAGCAGCCCTCGCTACGCACCCCGCCCCTCCGAGATCATATGCAAGTCAATACCTTACTCTGACGTAATTAGCGAGTATGTCCGTAATGGCTCCCAAATGTCTTTCGGCCTCGAACTAATGAGTAATTCCTCTGCATATGTATTAAGGTTATCACGGCAATACACCACGTCCTTTATCCATGCCCTGAGTGCAGGGCGGCGCCTATTCCCCCACGTGATCGCCACTCTCTGCTTCGCCATCAACAACGCCAGTCGCACAAAAGTACCCTTCGCCCCTTTCACATGCGGCACACAGCATAACAAGCATACAAGTGGAGTACAGGGCAGATCCTCAGTCACTATCTCCCTCAAACAATTCACCACTGCAGTCCAAAACTCCATCACCTTCACACAGTCCCACGCCAAGTGCATAAAATCTGCATCATCCCGACCACACCGGTCACAACATGCAATCACACGCAAGCCGTATTTGTGCAGTCTTGCAGGGGTACAATACATTTGGTGTATGTATTTAAAATGTATAATCCCGAGATTACCATTCATAAAGAGCCTCCCTGTCAAACCGCAGACATGCTTCCAGTTATCTTCTGAGATTGGGCTAGGCAGGCATTCATTCCATCTACTCCAACTCTTGTCTACTCTATCCACCGTTTCATCTTTAACCATCTTATATAGTTTTGATATCAGCCTCTTATTAGTAGGCGTGGTGAGAACAAACTGCAAAGACATCAGTGCGGGAGGTTCTAGCGGATACGTAGTATAGTGCATTTTAGCCGCGTGCCGCAGCCTATGAAGCGCGAATCTAAAGAGGAGTGACTGGTTACTGATATATTGCAGGGTCTCTTGTGTAACGAACTCACCATTTGGGTAAATGTCTTGCATGTGGCAAAGATCAGCCTCCCGCATCACCCTCATGGATGGGGCTTCGTGTGTGACTGACATATGCGCGTGATGTTCCAGGTACAGACCTGGCGCTTATATCGGCAGTTTTTGTGCTATGTGCCAGATTTTCCGCCAGGCAGAAACCGTGGCGTCAACCCCATTAATTTCTGATTTTGGAGTACCCCGGGAGAGATGGGTAATTACGCTGTGCAGCGGGATAGGCGCTACATCCCCCTCCTCCACTACAACGTGTGGTGTAAAGGCATGCGGTCTGTACCAATAATATAAATATTGAGCCTGCGCACCCAAATAATATGCTTAGAAATCTGGCGCCGTGAATCCTCCCTTCTCATAACCTTTGGTAAGGATCGTCCACTGTATCCGCACCACTCTACCACCCCACACCAGCCGAATTAACTGGCCACGGAGGTTCTTAAAGAACTCCATAGTGAGCGTTATCGGGATGTTTATAAACAGATAGAGAAACCTAGGTAATACAACCATCTTGATGAGGGAAATGCGATCCACCAAAGATAACGGCAGGAAAATCCAGCTGTCTACCATACTTTCCAGCTTAGAATAGGCTCTCCCATAATTCTCCCTGATGACCACAGTTGGATCACGGTGTACTCAGACTCCTAAATATTTAACTGGATCCGTAGACCATACCAGCGGGTATTCCAGACTGGGTTGTGTAGTACCTGCCGTCAAAGGAATTGTAAACGACTTGTCCCAATTTATGTGTAATCAGGATAGGAGACCAAATCGGACATACTCCCGGAGTAGCTGCGCCAAGTATCTGGTCGGTTCACGTACAAACAGCACCATGTCGTTAGCGTACATTGATATTGATACCGGCCTATAATTAAAATTAAGTGCAGTGGCTCGATGACGCTGTCGGATAACACAAGCCAGAGGCTCCAACAAGATCGCAAACAGCAACGGCGAGAGGGGGCAGCCCTTCCGAGTGCCCCTCTCAATCCGCAGCACTTCAGATGTCAATCCCCCACACCCGCACCCTCGCCGATGGTGCCGTGTAGAGTACTGTTATCCACTGTGTGAAGAAAGGTGGAAATCCCATACGATGCAAGACCCGATACATATAGTGCCACTCCACCGTATCAAACGCCTTTGCGGCGTCTAGCATTACTGCCGCTGCTTCCAGGTTCGGTCCCAATACATGGAACATAGAAAACAGCGTACAAAGGTTATGCGAGGTTGACCG
Source organism: Lissotriton helveticus (assembly GCF_964261635.1). Classification (NCBI taxonomy): domain Eukaryota; kingdom Metazoa; phylum Chordata; class Amphibia; order Caudata; family Salamandridae; genus Lissotriton; species Lissotriton helveticus. Next base: position 194,971,396 of record NC_136072.1, read on the forward strand.
CTCCGGAATGAACTCCGATTCATCCGGTAGTATCAGACCTTGCAGCAGAGGCTGCAATCTGGTGGCCATGATCTTTGCCAAGATCTTAGCATCGATATTAATTAGGGAAAGTGGGCGATAAGATTCACATCTATCTGCAGGCTTATCTTTCTTAAGGAGAGTAATAATCAACGCTTCTCTCATAGACGGCGGCAACATCCCTGTATCGTACGCCTCTGCGTACACCTCCAAAAGATGCAGTGCGAGCAGATCAGCCATCTGGGCTGGGCGCCTTACCATTAGGCATCGCCGCGATCGCCAACTTGATATCCTGCTCATCTATGGGCAGGCATAGGTATTTCCTTTGTCATAAAGCCAGGCACATGCTACGATTTCCAAATATGCATCAAACTCTGACTCGGACGTCATACCTCGCGAGCTATATAAATCCGTATAAAACACGTGGAACTGCTCCGTGATGGCTTCTGGAGCATAATGTTCGACTCCCTGATCATCAACAATTCTGTCCACTTGCTGCTGCTCAAGACGCTCCCTGATTTTAAACGCCAGTGTACGGCCCGGTCTACCTGCCTCACCGTAACGTCGAGCTACATGCCTACGGGACAAATACTTGACCTCCGCCTCAGCAAATGTATCATACTTTCCGACCAATTCTTGTATCCATGCCAGTTTAGGCATCACGGGCGCAGCCTCATACTCCTTTTCTAGGTCGCGTAATTTGTTTTCAATGTTTTGGAGTTGTGTCCTTATGTCCCTCAATATACCTGCTGCAGTTCCGATACAAACCCCCCTGATGGTGACCTTAAAGGCCTCCCAGAGCATTGAAGCGTCCCCTACAGTGCCTGTATTTAACGCAAAATATTGAACTATGGCTTCTCCTATCGCCTTGTCATATACGGGATCAAGGAGCGCCTCAGAGCACAATCTCCACGTAAAAGGACGGCGTACCACCGTCGGGTATCGCAGCACCAGCCTCACCGGGTTATGATCTGAGTGTGCAAGCAAGGGGCGCCACAACAATCAACCAATAATCAAGCTGTGACCAACTTCCATGCATTGGCGTCGCATGTGTGCCCTCTCGTCTCTGTGGGTGTCGCACTCTCCATACATCGCACAGCCCAAATGCTTCCATTGCTCGCGATATACTCCCAGCAACCCTGGGGGTACGATGCGAAATGGGGTTCGATTTATCTAGTTGCGCATTCAGATATGTGTTCAAACTCCCCCCCCCCCCCCCATAAAACTGGGGCAGCAGGCCAATCTCTCAATTTCCCACATATGTGGTCCACACAACCCAGGTCATCAACTATCGGCCCATACATATTTATAATGGTGACCAGCCTGCCACGCAGTTTCCCACACACCATCGCACATTTACCATCTTCATCCGTGTATGTGTGCAGCGCCTGAAAGTCCGTTCACTTCTTAACCAAAATCATCACCCCTCTCGCATAGGAGGAGTACGAAGCGGCCAGACGAAAACCTGCCCACCTGCCCATCACTCCACGCTCAGTTACCTTAGTCAAGTGCGTTTCCTGCATCAGGGCAATTTGTATCTCATGCCGGTTTAAATATGCCAGTACGTGTCTCACCTTTTTTGGTGAGTTAAGACCTCGAACATTCCAGGTGAGCATCGTACATTTATCTACCATCAGACACATTCAATCCCATTATCAGTAGCTACCGTATCAGGACCCAGAGGGTCACAAGCCATGCTGCTATAATATAGTATAACCTCATTGAGATCATCACAGTTTGGCTTACACAGTTGACTGGTTTCAAAGCAAAAGGAATCAAACAAAAACAAAAACTGCACATTCCCAATCCCTTCCCCCCTCCCACTCCAACCTCCCAATCAGGTCGAGACCATACCTCCCCTCCCTCCCTTAATACAACAGCCATGTGGGGAACACCCTCTTGGGGAAGAGGCTCAGCAACGTGTTCTTGCACCAGAGTGCGGTTGCCGGAACTTTCCAACTGCCCCGTCTGCATTTTCACTACAACATATTTCAATGAACTGTAATCTACAAACCTACCCGGGACCCGCTACAAACAATAATGCAGAGATGTGGCCTCCATCCCTCGCCCTCCCCCAGCACATCACCTGACAAGCGCTATATCAGTCCAAACAGAACCAAAGCAGGTGTTTTGTAGTGAGGTACATAGGTATCTATCTACTGTCTCATCCTTAATCTGCATCATCTAGTCCCGACACTGTCTTTTCCTCATCCAGCGGTTTCGGCCGTGGCTTCGCCTTACAAATATGTTTGGTGAATTTTAGCGCAGACTTTGCATCAGTAAAGAAATGTGACTGCTCCTCATACGTAATTTTCAATTTCGCCGGGTATAGCATGGCGTACAGTACAGACGCCTCTCTCAGCAGCTTTTTCACTGGCACAAATTCCCTCCTCGCTGTCTGTACCGCCGGCGTGTAATCTGGAAAAAACGAGAGTCTGTCTCCCTTTAAAATCACCGGTTCCTTGGCCCTGGCCTCTTTCAAAATGGAGTCCCGATCTGCATAGTTGAGCAGGCGTGCAATGATCGGGCGTGGCGACGCTCCTGGTTTAGGCCTCGGTCCCAAGGATCTGTGCGCTCTTTCCACTATCAGCACGTTAGAGAGAGCGGCCCCAAAAAGTTCACGTAACATGCCATCTACGAAAGTCTCCATCTTGGTTATGGGCGTTGTTTCCGAAAGACCAATAATTTGAATGTTATTGCGCCTTGAGCGCGCTTCTAAATCCTCATTCTTTGCGCTAATCACCTCAAGTATCTTTTCCATTTGTAGGATCTGTGGGCGAGCCTCAGCCTGCGCATCATGGCCATCAGACACTCGGTTCTCAAGAACGTCCAATCTGCTCTCGTGCTTATCCACTTTTTTTTTTACCATATCCAATCCAGACGCTAGGGCATCAATTTTGCTATCAATGGACTTCATCCCCGCACGTAGCTCCAGAAGTATGGACCTGGTGTCGTCCTCCGTGTCCTCCATGAGGCCAGACGCACCACGCTAGTCACTCTGCTCACCCATACCGTCCGTTGTGCGCGTCTCTCTTTTATTCTCAAACTGAAGCTTTGCCTGTTTAGGCTCCAATTAGCCCATGATGAGCTGGCGCGCAGCTAAGTGACCCAGTAGAACCGATCAGCCACCCAGAACACAACTTGTAGCTCAACCACACCACGCTACGTAGTTCACACTCGTGGGCTCTGCTTTGTGCCTTCAAAGAGCGTCTTCATGCAGCCTGCCAATACAATAAATCCAGTGCACAGCCCTCACGTCCTGCTCCACAATGCTGACACTCTGCGCAGCAAGGCCCCCAGCAGACCCCGTGTCACAGAGATGGTCGGTTGCTGAACAAGCGGATCTTAGGCCAATCGCACAGGGCTCAGGGTAAGCGTTCCAGGCCAGACTCTGCGCTCTTACTATCCCCCGCACCAGAGGCCCCACCACAGCCCCTCGTACCACTCTCGCCCGTATTACGGGCCGACAGCAGACGGAGATGACCGCCAGGTAGTATTCCCCCCCAGCGCCAAGAGACAGCCCAGCAACCAGTCGGCACAGATGAGCAGCACTGCTCAAGTCGAGATCCCCTGTGGCCCCGCCACGTAGGCCCCACGAGGCGCCGCCACACAGCGGGTCGCTTCGCCCCACGACCCCCACGCCGCCCGGCCAGCGAGTCCCAACTCTCCCCAGCGCTTCAGTCACCCCACCTGGTCCGTCCTCCGGGCCTCTCCTCCACGTCGCCAGCCGCGGTCACCAACATCCACCAGCAGCGAAGCGCCCCAGCCAGTCTCGGGGGCAGGCAGAGTCAGGGCAGGTCCACACACAAGGCTGCAGGTTGTATTCCAGCACCCTGGGGGATCCGCGGTCAGCCTCAACAAAGGCCTATCGCCACATCAGGAGACAGTCAGGTCGCCGGGTCACAGCACCTCCCCGTCCGACCAGTAGTAGCGGCAGTATGGTCCGCGAGTCCCACTCCACGCTCGAGAGCTTGCCGCTACGAAGGGAAATCGCCCGGATCCTCCACGAGCCGAACAGCGCTCAGTTCTCCTGCCGCGTCAGCGCCATTTTCTCCTCTCATCTCAGTCACAGCCCCGCTCAGTCCGGGAAAAGCGTGTGGGACCGAAGCCTGTACACCTCACCAGTACGTGCCCCAAACTTCCCGGAACATCCGGGGGGGTGTTTTCTCGTGCAGTCGGGTTGATAAGGATGGTATTTTCCCAGTGTATGGTTCCGGCGCGCGGAGCTCCCCTAGCAGGCAGCTATTCCGCTACACGCCGAAGCCACGCCCCCCACCCAAAGCCTACTAATCCTGTAGTGTGCTGGCTGAATGGTATCGACTAGCCTGCCACCACAGAGCTGTTCCTGACCCCCTGGAAGTGAGAGGCGAGAAACAATGCCTGCTCAGGAGGAATCAATCAATCGGTCAATCAGTCAGCATTTGTATAGCGCAGCACTGTCACCCCTATGGGTATCTGGGCACTGAGGTTCACAATTCATCTAGCAGGTTGGCTAGTGAATCTGCATACCAAGGGTGAGAAAGTGGCTCTATATATACTGGACTAGAAGGAAGTACAGTGTGTATAGAGTCCACCAACCCCAGAGGTATAACAGAGGTTAAAGTCAGAACTGACCTTACTCTCCAAAGTGGTAGCTTGGTAGAGCAGTAAGGCAGTGCCAGAGGACAGTGTAAAGCATTTGCAGTACACACTCAGTCAGCAAAAGGTTTCACACACTCAAGGACCGAACTCCAGGCCAATTGTTTGTATATCCGAAGATATGGTTGTTTTATTTTTAGACCCAACAGTTCTAAAAATATACTTTTCAAGTTACGAGTACACTCATGTAAATACTTTGCAGAGGAGCATTAAGTTTGTTCATACAATAATTACAGGTTAGCTAATAAGCAATACAATTCTGAAACACACTCTAGCATTGTGCTCAATGGATTTTCATAGGAAAGTACAGTTGATTACTTTATGGATTGCTTTGGTAGTTCCAGGACTAGACCTTGGATTGAGTCCTGGGGTCCAAGCTGAAACCAGATTACCAAAAACGTTTTAGTTACAGTGATGATTTTTCCTGAATATAAAGCGGTTTTAAAAGTTCACACTTAAAAACTTTTCGAGGTGATTCTCACAATGTTATTCAATGGGAGGAAATTCAGGTTACAGGTAAAGTATGATCGCGTTACTTTTGTAACCCAGCACTAGTCTCCTAGGGCCAGCACTGGGGGCTTAACTCAAAACAGGTAGGTAATTGCGTTTCAGTATTTCATACTATTTTTAAAGAATATTTGCAGTTTTCAAAAGTAGACACTTAGAAGAAATTTCATAGAAAAGCAGACAATGGTTTCCTATGGAGAAAATACAGGTTACTAGTAAACCCGCTAGGGATTACTTTTGCGGTTCAGTACTGGGCTGAAAGGTACAGTACTGGCTTCTCTCCTGATCACAGGTGAGTATTTTAGAAATCGGACTTCGGCTGATTTTATAGGAGTATTTTCAGTTTTCAAAACTTCACACTTAGAAAATTTTCGAGTCAACAATGGGTCAATGTTATCCAATGGCAGGTAAGTGAATTACTGGTTTCCAGGTGAGTACTTGGTTGGTGAAGTTAGGGTACTGGGCATAGACTCAGGGGTCCCCCAGGGTCAGGTGAGTACAGTTAGTTCAGTCCCAGCGGCGCAGGGGCTGCCGGGTGCAGAGGTAGGTAGGCCCGATGTTATTCAATGAAGGAAAGGGGGCCTTTGGTTGGTGGCTGCTGGCTAGTAGGCCACCCAGCTTCTGGAGCTGGGCTCCCGGTCACTTGCTCTGGGCAAGGGGGGGGAAGTAGGATAGGGCAAAGAGGTCACAGCCAGCGGCACTAGGGCGTCTGGGTGCAGGGTGCTTTTGAGCCGTCCGGAGCTCAATGTTATCCAATGAGGATCTTGAAAAATGAACAAAGGCTGCAGGCTCGGGGACGGTGACTCTCCAGGGGCGACCAGCACTTCAAGAGGTAAGTTGGGATGTCGGAGCACAGGTAGGTACCCCAAAGGGAGGCACCGGGGGCTGTAGGGCGCCAGGTGCAGGGGTGTCTTTGGGTGTCGGAAAAGCTTACCCTCGGCTGGTCGCGGTTGGGGTGGCCCCTGGTTCTGAGCCTGCAGGCGTCGGCTGGTTCGTCGAGGAGGGTCTTTGGGCACTGGACTTCGGGTCCCAGTTGCCGGGGGGACGTCCTCGTGGTCTTGGTTCGGGTTGGCCCAGCCCGGGCTCGGCTGGTGCATAGTGGGCTGGTCCGGAGCTTTCTGGTGGGCACCAGGTGGGTTGTTGCAGCAGAGCCTCTGCTGATGGTAGTCCCAATCGTTGAGAGGGTCAAGGCCGGCAGGTCGTCTGGGTGTCCCATGGTTGCAGTCCGCAGAGGTCGCCGGGTTTAGGCAGGAGCAGGTTCCAGGATCAACAGGCCGGTAGGGCTGGGGCCAAGTCAGTTGTTGTTGTCCTGTTAGCAGCTGTGCGGCGGGTCGTCTTCTTCTTGATCTTCTTTCTTCTTTTTGGATATCTGGATCTCAGGAAGGAAGGTTCAGGGAGCCCCTAAATACTAAATTTAGGGGCGTTACAGGTAGGCCAAGGGCAGGGACACATGGGTCCCTGTCCTGGGGTGAGTACACCCCTTAGCCTGCTCCTCTCCTGTAGGAGGGGGGCAGGAGCCTAGCTGGGATTAGGCGGGATTCCCCATCTACAAGATGGCCGGAGCCCGGGGTCGTGCTTCACCTCGCCTCCTCCACCTGAGGGGTGGAGTTGGCACAGGTTAGCACACCCCCCTTCCTGACGTAGTTTTTCCCGCCAGTCTTCCTGCCAGAGTGGGGGTAGGACTGGTGGGGGGGCTGGTTGCTGGGTACAGCAAATGGTCTGGGGAAGCTCTCAAGAGGTGGTATGCCTTTGAAGCTTCCCCCTGCCCATCCTGGGGGAGGAGACATAGCACCTCGCCCAGGATGTGCTTTGTTGCAGACCCAGGAGAGCGAGGGGCTCTCCAGCCAGGGGTCTAGCAACATGTCTGCTGGGTGGCAGCCTCTGCAGCCACTCAGCCCAGACGTGGATTGTAGGTTTGGGTTTTTGGAGGGCATCTCTAAGATGCCCTCTCGTGCATGTTACATTAAATCTCACACTGGCATCAGTGCGAGTTTAATGTGCTGAGAAGTTTGGTACCAAACTTGTCAGTCTTCAGTGAAGCCATTATGGTGCTGTGGAGTTCGTGAATGACAACCTCCCAGCACCATATACTCTTAAATGGCAACACTGCACTTACAGTGCCCATGAATGGCCCTGGGTACTGTAGGGGCACAGGGCTCATGCACCTCACCTCTGGCATAGGGCACCCAGCTAGAGGGGTGGCTGAAGTATGCCAGGGCAGTGGGTCTGTGGGCATGGCACACAGGGATGTGTGCCATGTCGACTCTTGCTTTAGTTCTGTACTTAGGCACTCAGCCTGCAAAGGCAGTGTGTGGGAGCCAGGGTACATGGCCCCTGAGTGTGGCACAATAAGTGCTGCAGCCCTCAGGGGTCTTCTCTGGTCACCATGCCCTGGGTACCTAGGGTACCATTTACTAGGGGCTGACAGGGGCCAGAGATGCCAATTGGGTATTTTGTTTCAGCATAGCTTTTCTTTGTAGGGAAGGAACACAGGCCCTGGGTCCCTGATTGGCAGGGACCCAGGGCACACGCAGTCAAAGTACATCAGCAGTTCAGAAAAACGTGGGGGCATACCAAGGCAAGAAAGATGGCACTTTCTCACACCAAGGCCATGGGCTTCAAAGCCCCTGCTGGCTTTGCTATGCGACCCCTGTTTCCCCCAGAACTGGGAGATGCCACCTCCTGCCCAGAGGCCGATTTGGCACCAAGACAGGTGGGAAATTAGCTATGCAAGTAGGCGTGCTGAACTACAGTCACATCCCTAAGGTGGGCTGCCTGATGTGCTCCACAAAAGTAGGGTTCCACCATCTTGTTTTTGGTGGAATTAGGAACTCTCCCACAATAAGGAAAGCAGCAAGAATTAGACTAATATTAAAGAAACCCTCGGCCGACCCAAACACCCTTTCAAACTACCGGCCCATTTCATTACTCCCATATTTTAGGAAAATGCTCAAATTTTTTGTCAATAAACAACTTGTGAGCCATCTCGAAGACCAAGGGCTTTTGAACCATTCCCAATCTGGTTTTCGGGCTGCCCACAGTACGGAGACAGCTTTGGTCGAGGTTGTTGACAATATGTTAATTTATGTTATGTTAATTTATTTCTTCTATAGCGCACGGCTACTCCGAGGAGCATCCCGGCGCTTTGGCGAAGAATATCCGCATATAAAAGCAGCCACACAACAAAGAGGAGCAGAGAAAGAAAAAGATCTATTTCGTGAAGAGCCATGTTTTCAGGTCCTTCCTAAAAGCCAGAAGACAGGGAGCCTGTCTCAAGGACAGTGGTAAATCGTTCCAGGCCTTAGGTGTTAAATGGCGGAAAGACCGGCCTCCCAATCTTGCACGTCGAATTGCAGGGACTGTCATCAAAGACAGACCCGATGACCTCAGGGTCCTGCTCGGAGCATACCGGGAAAGACGTTTCCCAATATACTTGGGGCCAATACCATGTAAGGCCTTAAAGGCCACGGTCAGGCATTTGAAAAGAATTCGCTTGGAGATAGGTAGCCAGTGTAAGGTGTTCAGTAAAACAGTGGCACCAGCTCTCCTCGGGAGTCCAAAGATGGTACGGGCTGCCGAATTCTGGACTACTTGCAAACGGGTCATAAGATATTTCGGTAACCCCAAAAAAAGAGCGTTTGCGTAGTCCAGTCGTGAACCGATCAATGCCTGAACAACTGTTTTCCTATGGTTGAGTGATAGTAGAGGAAGAAATTTCCTCAACATCCGTAAAATGCTAAAGCATTTCCCTGAAAGAGACGAGATGTGAGGCCCAAAAGATAGTTCACAGTCCACTATCACTCCCAAATTCTTGGCCTTAAAAGACACCTTGTCAGGGGGAACCATATCTTGTGGCCACCAAGATTTCCAATTGGGTTCAGGGGCGCAGCCGAAAAAGAGGAGCTCCGACTTATCTGAGTTGCATTTTAAGCCATGACATCTGAACCACTCAAACACCGCACCAAGGCAATCCCTAATCTGTATGCCATTGAATGACCCGCCTCTATCGCAAGTGAACAGGAGCTGGGTGTCATCAGATTGGCTTTAGATAATCACCAATCAACCATCCTCGTCCTGCTCAACCTGTCTGCGATCTTTGACACCATCTCCCATCGCATTTTAATTCAACGGCTTTGGGAGGTTGGTGTCAGAGGAACCGCCCTAAAATGGTTCACCAGCTATTTATCCGATCGGGTAACAGCCGTTCAAATTGGCAAAAACATTGCAGATGAAAGGCCTGTTAAGATGGGTGTTCCGCAGGGCTCTATTTTGAGTCCCACGCTTTTTAATGTCTATATGACACCATTGGCCAGAGTGATCAGAGCTTTTGGCTTTGATGTGCTGTCCTACGCCGACGATTCCCAGATTTTAATCACTCTGGGTCCAGATCCCAATGAAGCAAAACAGTGTTTAAAAAATTGCATGATCCAGGTGGAGAAATGGATGAGCATTAATCATCTTCAGTTAAACGGCAGCAAATCAGAGATTATGCTCTTTGGTAAAGCTGCAGAACACTGTACACATGACTGGTGGCCAACCAGTCTGGGCAATTGTCCAATGCCCAAAGAATCAGTGCGGAACTTAGGTTTCTACATGGATAATAAATTATCCATGGGGAACCAAATCAATCACATCACTGGCACCTGTTTTGGGCTAATGCGAAGCTTAAGAAAGGTCTTTAAGTGGATCCCTGTGGAGGCACAGAAACCACTAGTTCAGGGCTTAATCATAAACAGAATGGACTACGGGAATGCGCTCCTACTAGCCATAAACGAGCACCATCTAAATAGGCTCCAGGTCCTTCAGAACACCGCAGCCCGTCTGATCCTCAACCTATCGCGTCGGTCTCCATCGGCCCCCTGTCTGAAAAGCCTCCACTGGCTTCCGGTGAAAAAGCGAATCCTCTTTAAAACCTGATGTTTGGTCCATAAACATATGTATGGAAATGGTCCAAAATACTGGTCCCCAAAATTAACATGGTATCTGCCTTGAAGAGAACTAAGATCTAGTAACGAATCCTTGCTCACCCCGTTAAGAATACAAACATCCAGAAATGGCGGTCTGGCTTTTTCCTTCCTTGCACCCGCCACATGGAATAAAATGCCCCTTAACCTCCGTGTCATCTCTGAACATAGTTGCTTTCGCAAAAAGCTGAAGACCTGGCTTTTTGCAAATTAAGCCTTTTTCAGCACTCTAGTCAGAGCCGTTCTGCACGCGCCATGAGACTCTTTGGATGTGATATGTGTGCGCTACAAATGCTTTTGACTTGAGGGTTATGCCCACTCTCCAAGGAAGTGGTCATATAGGGGGTGTAGCAAACCGAAGGGTAAGTAGCCTATTAGTTACTACCCTTCACTCCCATCAACCCCCCTAAATTCAGTACTTAGGTCCCCTCCCCCCCCCCCCCGACACCAGGAACTCTGCTTCTCCTGACCCAAGAAGGACAAAGAAGAGCCAAAGAACACAAGAACTGTGGACTAACTATAGACTTGGCACCAAACCAGCCCGCTCCAGTCTCGACAACTGCAAAGAACTGAATCGTCCTGCAGCTGTGCATCTTCCAAAAGCTCGGGGGCTGCTAGCACTCCACCAACCAATCCGCATCTTCCTTGAAGTGGAGGAGCCCCTTCCCTGCAGCCTGCCTTAAGTCCAGAAGAACAATCTTGTAAGTCATATGCAAATGACCCTTTGGAGTGAAAGTTTCCCCCATTACCGCATTCGAAGCTCATAATTCAAATCCGACAGCTGTCATTCTCTACTATAAAATTTGATAACAACTAAAGTACTTACCTGATGAAGAAGTTTTTGGTGTCTAAATGCACATAAACCATTGTAATTTTTCTAAACCTGGTCTTGAGTTGCTTCTTGAGTGTGTGTACCAATTATTGACTTTGTGTGTACAAAAAATGCTTAACACTACAGTCTAAACTGCTCGCCCACACTACCACAAAAAAAGAGCATTTGGGATTATTAATTTAAGCCCTGTAAATCAATAACGGTCATCTGGACTTTCTACATAGTGTACCTCATTTTGGTACATTACATAAAAAGCCAACTTCCTACATGATCTCTTCAAAATTATAATGTTGTTGTGCTTCCCTAAGGCTAAACTCACCTGACCTGCTAAATATGTTTACGAAACTGCGAGAAGCGTGTGTGGTAGAAGCAGCTGATGGTCATCAAATTGTCTGTCCACTAAAAACTCTTTTCTTGTTCCACCCTTGGCAACCTGTGCTTCACTCAGAGTAATAATACTAGACCCACCCATGCTCCGGCTTCTTGGTCCTACTCCTGCAGAAAACACAATTGTAAATGTTCATAAGAGATTAATGCGATGCAAGATTGCATCATCCCCAACCATTTCATTATTTTCCACACTGTCCGATATTGAGACATTTGGTAAAAAGGAAGCAATCAATTTCTTCCCACCATGCCTGCAATACAGTAGCACCTTCACATCGCTTTGGGATCTCAATCCAGACCCACTCATTTCAAGCCAGATAGATACCCCGAAACTGATGCTTAGATCGAGACAATGTCATGGATGGCCACACCTTATGCTTAGAGATTGCTGAGTAAGAGGTGGATGTCAGAGATTCAGAGATACATATTCAGAGTGGCCACCTCACTGGCTTGGTTACAAGTGGCAGAGACAGAAATGACCTGTCTGGCGACCTCAGCAGGAAAACAGCACTTACTTCACAAGGCGCTGCCACTTCTAAAATCCAAGAATCATAAACAGAACTAAGGACTTACCATCACAACCAGCCCAACCAGCAGAACAATAGTGGAGGTAAGGAGGGCAGAGGCGAGGTCCTAGAGACTAGTTGCAGGTTACAAGGAATGAACCTTAAGGGGCACAGGCGGACAGGTGAACCAGACAAGCTTAGCCTCTCCGGAGCCAAGAAGCTGAAAGGGGTTGTGGACCGACTGGCCATGATTAAGGTGCCAAGGGTTGTGAGAGTAACTGCTTGGGCACCCAGGTGAACCCAGCCCCTCAACCTTGACTAAGTGAGTCCAGTGACTTAAGTGAAACACCAGAAGAAGACTGGTAGTAGTAATCCAAATATGGGCACATATTCAGGCATGAAACTCTGGGAATACTGTGCTAAGAGAGGTAGAGGAGACTGACCGATATAAAGTCAGGAGCGACCACAGTGTAAAGGGGAGATCGGAGTCCCCTTGTTTCATTACCAATCAATCATCCACATTTGGCACAATGCTTCAAGGGGCACTTTTCCCCCTGAAATATCTGAGAAACATAGGGTCATGTAAGATGTTCTTGTCTTGGTGGCTCATGACTAACACCTTTTACTTGGTAAATAAAACAGCATTCCTTGTGAGCCACACATGTGCATACAAACCCAGCACAAGAAATCTGAAAGGATATCTAAATACTAGACACCTAGAACACCCAGGCCCCTGCACAATTACAGAAATGGCCTCCCAAAAGCAAAATACACTAACCCAAAAACAAATTAAATGCCTCCCAGGCAGATCTCAAAACAGACTTCGAGAATATATTATTGTGTTTAATGGGCCTTTGTGGCTTCTTTCTTGCATTTAATTTGATAGAGAAAGCACAAGAAGTAACAACTTAGATCTTTCCACCAGAAGAGCCTGGCATCTGTTCATAGGTGCTTATCTGCAGTTTCTTCTTCTCATGTGCCCTTTCCTCCATTTGTTTGCATTGGGGAAAAAAGTTACAATTTAGTGCCAAATGTTTTGGTTTTAAGCATCATATGCTCCAATTGACCACAGTGCGATACTCTGGTCCTTTGATATGGATTTTAATTTAGCTTATTGTTGATGTTTGCTGGTTAATTTGCATTAAACGTTTTAGTTTTCTGAGAGCTTACAGAAGTGTATGTTCTCTTTTACAAGGCTTAAAATAAAAATTATTTATGCAACATAGGGCATTTTACATTAGTTCACACCGGAGTGAAACAAGTCCATGGCCAGAAGCAAAGCCTTTCAATTACACATAAAGCATTCTTAACTTTACAACCGTTTGGCTGTTTCAAATAAAGTAAATTGCCTCTAAAGTAGACACAAAAGTTCTTATGTGGCTGTGAGGCAGTTAATGCTTATCTTATAAGTAGTTAAGTATATCCTGTAAAGTTTTATACCACTGGTTTCCCAGGGCCACAGTACTAGCAAAATCCAAACTCAACTGCACAAAGACTCAAGCAGCCAGTAGTCCATATACACATACATTTCCATACATGATCACCAATTTCAAACATGTCCCATACAATGTCAAGGACCTGTAATTTTGCTAATATGTGGAACCTTATGTGAAGCGCTCTGATACCTTCGGGTCTAGCCAGCGCTATATAAAATTCTTTACAATAAAAAAAAAAAAAAAAAAAAAATCGTTGGGGGAGAAGCAGTAGACTGTCTCCACAAGAGGAGTAAAGGTAAAAAGGTGTGTGCCCCCATCTTTAACCACACCATCAGTCATCATTTAACCTGGAATAAGAAAGCAGTAACCACTCTCACATAAAAGGGACTTGATCTGTGTTTCTTGCACAACTCTGATGCTAACAAATTAAAGGGAATCTCTTGTGAACTAACATTACTTTCGAAGTAACGGCCGCTTGGAGGGGGTAAAAGAGAACACAGGATTCTCAGGAAATGTCTTTAGGTAAAGCAGCACAGCGCACACAAAACCCTGCAGAGCACTTTTATCAATGCAATTGGCCACTATATAAGGGTAGGATTATCATGTTATTAAGCTCTTGGCACCATGTTGATGATTTATGGTATGCATGTGGAAAGTTTATGGTTGACATGTTATGTGTCTCAAAGCCATAATGATAGAAAGAAATGAGGAATTAATCTTTGCAATGCCATTACAAAATGTCAGAATAAAACCAATAGACTGCCACAGGAAAACTGATCACTTGAGCTTCTGACATCACATGAAACACTTCGGTCTCCACTGCTCCCATTGGGTACAATCGAGACACAAGTGCCAGATCGAGTTCTTAGACACAAAGTCACCTTAATTTGGATTCTCTCACGTGTATTTTGGTTAAACAAACAGGCAAATTCTGTAACAGAATTTATTTCACTGCGTTTTATTGCTCCTAGACTGAAATGAAATGCATTTTGGTTGGACATACAGAAAACAAAACAAGAACTATACTTACTTTCCAAGCCCAATGAAGGGAAACACAGCGACATAATAAAACACACAGATCAGGAAGATCAGCCACAGAGACAGGGAAAAGTCTTTAACATCAGTAAGTTTGATCACTTCACCTGTAAATACACAGAAAGGTCAAACTTAATCCAAAGAAAAAAGCAAAATAAATATTTTTCATTCATTATATAGCACAAACTCGATCCGAAGGTATCAGAGCTCATCATTACACGAGCACCAGCTGCGTTACAGATGGACATATTTATTTTGTTGGGCACAGGGAGATGAATTGAACTGCCCAGAATCGAACCCTGTTCCCCAGTTTCGAGGTCCACCACTCTAGCAGTTAGGACACATCCTCTCTTATTAAAAGAAACAAATGTACACAAATAGATAATTGTCTTAGACCACAAGCTCTTTCGCAGCAGTAACTGTAGGCTATTGTGAGCTAGGCTAGAATCTAATATTCAGAATATTAGTATAAGGTCAGGATAACTGGGACCTTTTACAGACCCCACGTTGAGCCCCATGAACTCCCAAAATATTATATGCAGGCAATGAACAAAATTGCATATGAAGGATTGTTGCTAGTAAACTTAATGACCCCATTGGGCTACTTAGCAGATAATATTTCTTAACTTATGTATCTTGCATATTCACAAACCAATTATATAGCCTGAAAGAAAGGATGCCCAGAAGAAACCTAGTGGAACAGTGCAGGGACTGACTTGGGGTAAATCGCTGAATCTAGTGCTAACCTTCAGAAACCAAGAGTTATGACCATATTGAACATGAGAAACAATGAGCTCCACTTGAAGGCTCACCTTGGCTGCAAAACCGAGCCAGTGCAGAGAACTCAACAAGTGAAAACATGAGTGTCAAACTACCTAACATAAGGTGTAGGCTCGGCTGCCTATTTTCCACCACAGGAGCGGAGCAAGGCAAACCCACATTCAAGGTATTGCAATATCAAACCTTAACCAAATGAAAGCCTTCAAAGCAAGTAGGTACTGAGCAATGTCATGGCAGGGGCATAGCCAACTGAGATGCATTACTGGGTTTTGATCTCCAGGTTCCTCACAACGTTTAGTGGGAACGGGCAAATCTCAAACCCCGACAGTGGAGCCACAAACAGTCCAGAACAACATTTTGTCTGTGTTTATTTTTAGCCAGTTATCTCCACATAACTAGATCAGATCTTTAATTCCACCCCCTCCCCAAACACCACCATACATTACAGAAAGGAGGAAGACTTAACCACCTCATAGACATTTAAAAAGAAAACCTGAATGTCATCTGTATCTCTTAAACAGTGGATGGGATCAGAAGGAACCAAGATACTTCTCATACAAGCTAAATAGACTGGGGACTGTGAGATACCATGGAAGATACCACACTGTGCTTGAGTGCCAATACGAATAGGTGGACAGGCTATTTCTGGAGTGAAATGGCAGGTCAGCAGTTTGAGGAAAATACAAAAGATATCAACCAGTTCAGAACTGGACCCCTCATACCTAAAGCAGTCAAGGAAAACAGCAGTATATAATGTTCAATTCTGTCCAACATTACTTGAAATCTAACACTGATGTATACATTATCATTAGGAGACCATCCATTGCTGCCACAAAGACCAATTAAATTTTGCCTAGAACTAGCCTGAAAGGAGCTCAGAGGAAAGGAGATTAAAAAAAAACTAAGTTGTTTATTTTATTATTTGTTGTGTACAGCAAGTGCTGGGGGTCACATCAGATAATTAAAAGCATGTAAAGATATAATCAGTTGGGATCAAGACTATTCAGTACATCAGACGGGGAAATAAAACAGCAGTGAAAGATAAAAATCTGAATTGTCAATACACATTTAAGAAAATCTGAAAGTGACAAAAGGGAGAATCTGGAGTGGGAACAAAATGGGAACATAATCATTGTATGAAAGTAGGGAGAGTAGTTCGGGCATAAGGGTGCAAAGGTCTCAGAAAGAAAGAAAAGGAATAGAATTCTGGGGAGAAGCAAAATGTTTTAGAGGTAGATAATGTATGTAGGAAATAGAAGAGGAGAAGAGTTAGAAAGGTTGGTATGGGACACAGCATAATTTTACAGAGGCTAAATAGATTAATGAATTTTGCTGGTTGAGAAGGAATCGTTATAGATTTTAAGGAGAGGCATTTGATCAGTCGGAGGTCCTTGGGGAGGATGTTCCATAGTTTTGCTCAAGGTACTTTCAGTGATCTGCCTTGAATTGTAGATCAGCAAAAGACACACAGATGATGGATGGAATGCAGAGCAAATCAAACATTCACCCCCCAGTCAAGAGATCTGGGTTAAATCCATCGTTCTTTCGCTCACCAAGCCACCCCAGTTTAGACCAAGTCATATGCAAATCAGTCTTACCCCGTGCCGCATGGGAACAGTCCAGACCGAACTGCCAAGCCAGGTCCTCCCCGGACCGGAAACAAGCATCCTGGGACCGGTTTCAGGGCATCACTCCTCATGAGCCAGGCTAGCTTGAATCCAGTGGCACAGTGAGCCCGGGACCAATGTCTGGGCATACCCAGCGACTTGTTTCCGGTCCAGGGAGAACAATAATTCAGGGAACAACAATCGCAGATCCTCTAACACACGATGTTCAGCTGTCCACCTATTGTGAGAAAGACAAAGTCTACACATGGCCCCCCACCCCAATCTTGAGATTCACTTTAACAGAAGGAATAAAGAGGGCAAAGAATTTGACAATAACTGACTATTGTAACAGACTACATCAATGCAGTTAACCTATTCTATGTGTAATGTAACAAATCTATGACACCTGTGGTTTCCAACTTCAATGCACGATGATGCGCCAAATGTAAATGAAATCATGTTATAGCACACTTTCAAATTAATCCAAAATAATCCAACTTGCCAGTGACAGCAAGTCAGCACTAGTGCCAAGGCTGTGATATTGTTATGGGCAAGGCTGATTCATCATCGACAAGGCCACGCCTTAAGGACACTCCCGACTGGTCATCCAATATCCTGCATGATCCAGACCCAGAGCCAAGATGTTGGACCACTTTTAAGTACCTGTGTGAAAAGTAATATGTTTGACAAAAAGAGCATCTATGGTGAGACCAGAGTTGAGAACAGGGGCCCCAACCAAAATAGACACAGGACACCCGCCCATGGCGGGTGC
Organism: Lissotriton helveticus; assembly: GCF_964261635.1. Lineage (NCBI taxonomy): Eukaryota > Metazoa > Chordata > Amphibia > Caudata > Salamandridae > Lissotriton > Lissotriton helveticus. The sequence goes on from NC_136072.1 coordinate 194,988,878, forward strand.
AGGAGGGTGAGACGTGGTGAGGTTATATTATTAGAATGAAGGATCTGAGAATTCACCTAGAGGGGGTTTGTATAAAAATGGGGATCAAAAGATTCTGACATAATGGATGACGGATGGCACTAAAGATCCTGTGAATGTATGTTTGATGTGGACAACTCATTTACAATGGGGGAATGACTGTAGAACATTGCAAATATGGGTTCCAAGTGGGGGGGATTTATTAAAAATGATACAAACTACCCAGGAATGAGGAGGGATAGTGTGTGGTTAAAAATAATGTCATTTATGTTTTGTTAACAATAAGTAGTATTCGGATATTGTGGGGATAATACATTGATGTGTATTTTTTATGTCTTTTAGATTGTATTTCATTTTTAACACTGGACAAGAAAAGAAAAAAAGTTTTTGTCTTGAGAAAGGTGGTGCAAAAACAAGTAACACACCACCCTGGCTGAAAGAGGGAAGCAACATCTTTTGATGCAGGAAACAGAACACCTGCTGTGTCAGAAGGAAGAATAAGGCACTGGACAAATCCGGGATCTCCTTAGCTAAGATGCCTTATCTGCTGTCATGATCGAGGGAGAACCGTGGACAGACTGCGGACCTAAGAGGGAGGGCTAGATGGGGCAGATGGAAGTGGGATCTCACACAAGGTACTTGACAAGCTGCAGTGAGTGTTTGTGTGCTGCAGTAGAAAGCCCTAGATGAGACAGGCCTTAACGCCCCAGGCTTAATGGCTCACTGGTAGGCGGCAGGCCTCTGGTTCGCGTGGTGCTCCTCCTTCAGCCCCCCCAATTTTTTTCAGAGGAGGCACTCTTCCTGGACAGTGCTGATGGAGAAGCAGACACAAGAGCATAATCACCAAAATGTGCGGTTGCACTGCACCTAGAGTGATGACCATGTTGAGAGAATACCATATTGAGACACCACAAAGAGATGAATGAGAAATTACTTTATAAAAGGTATTAGAGAGGACTTGAGTACAGCACTCTGTGACCACAACACAAAGTGAACGCTATAATGTAGGAACACCAAGTATGTGAGAGAAGCCTCAATCTGCTACCCTGCAGAGACTAAAGAAGGGAAACGACTGCAACACCCAGGCACAGAAATATCAACAAAGCAAGCTTCACATATATGATAGGAGCGCAGTCACCAGGGGAAAGGAAGAAACAAACAAGAGCCAGAACCAATGATGAAGAACACTCAAAAAGTGATTTGAGATTCCAGGTCCCAAGAACAGGCTCAAGATAACTTAACTTGAATCTCTGCTGAGCTGACTTTAATAAAATCTCAGACCATGGTGGTAAAGGGGGAAATAAAGCCAGCCAGTTGTCTGTGTAAGCAAAAGCCCTCAAAGAGGCAGTCTAAAGATAACAGACAGCTAACATTACATTTGGCAACTACGATTGAGGATGCAGAGGACCATGGTAATGAGAAATAAATCTGCATTGTGGGCATCCAAGAGAGGACAGAGGGGCACTGAAGTATTAGCCAAACACATCACAAAATCTCTCCTGCCCTAGAAACTCGCATCCTTTTACTCAGTAAAGAGTGCTTATTTATTATCACTGGTAAAGTAGTAGATTATCAAACACCTTTCCAAGTGCAGCATACATAGATTGAATCACATAGCTGTTATGTGGCTTTGGTGGGCACATGAGCTGGAGAACCGGTAGCAGCTATATTTGTTTACACGCTGCCCAGACTCAAGGGGAGAGGAGTTGGCCTAACGGCTAGGGCGCTCGACCTCGGACCTGGGGATCTGGGTTCGAGTCTCGGTAACGACGCCAAAACCTCCTGTGATTCTGGGCAAATCACTTAATCTCCCCGTGCCTAAAAAATGAAAGTATCTGGAAAACGTAAAAATGTCACGTAACTGGAAAAATATGTAAAGCGCTCTGATACCTGATTCGGTTCGGGTCTAGTTCGCGCTATATAAAACTCTGCAAAAAAAAAAAAAGGCTATTGTGGAAACGATAGGTGCAGTGCTGTTACAGATGCCAGAAATCATCTTTGTGGTAGGTGCAGATTGTAATTTAGAGATGAATCCCAGTACTGACAGGACATCCGGGACAGAGGGGTTTGTCACAAGATAAACCTGACACAACAAAGGGGTTAACCTCTGCTCTAGGCTAGGAAGTCCTCTGGAGAGAAGCACAGGAAGTACACTTTTTACTCAAGTGCACGTCATTCTCTAGGTTGGACTATTTATTCATCCCACAGGTGTTAAAGGGGTTAACCTCTGCTCTAAGCTAGGAAGTCCTCAAGTCGGTCAAAGATTAGGACATTTTGTCAAGCGTCATCTCAGATCGCTCACACATGGCTACTCCTTTGAGCACTAGGGAGGCGGGTGCACCAAGTGGCTTAAGACTTGATGGAACTCCAGGATATAGAGTTAACGAAGGATACAGATAATTATGAAACCTTTTTCGGTTGAAGGGAGTATATCTCCAAAGCCAAGGCTTGTGGACGAAACAAACACATAGCAAACATAAGAGAAATACCAAAATCTACTACAGAATGAATCCATGGCCTACTTCCACGGGGGCAAGTGCCAGCTATACACCAAATTGCTTGCATGGTTGAGCAACCGAGAGGAAGGTCATAAATGAATAATGTAGATTAAAGATAGCTTAGAGGCAATGGTTTGAGTTCCTCTACAGGACTAGTGTGGAGGACCTGGAGCATAAGAAAGGTATTTGCGGCAAAACTCCCAGCCTGCAGGTCAAGCACTGAGGACTTAGACTTACTAGATATGGACCTGCCAGTGGTGGAGAAATAAGTAGCGATTGATCAGCCTAAAGGAGTAACAGAGAGAACTCTACCGAAGTGAACAGATTTCCCTCAAGAATATACAAATTACTTTCTATCAAGATAGCTGAGTACGTCCTTCTAATGTTTAACATTCGATTATATGGATTGGTGGGAGCCCGATAAGTCAGGATTTATACGACACAGATCAACAAGACAGTCTAGGTAGACAACATGCTGGCTAATCTGTCTTTACTGTTGGTATCAAAATATTTTCCCCAAAGTCACAGAATGTGAAAAACCTTTTGATATATCAAGCCTTTATTATCTACCTTGTGTTAACGATTCAAATATATGAATTTACCCGTTTTTCCTTGCTCCTTATTGAGTAATTTTTCAGCTCTCCTGTCTAAGTAGCCAAGAACAAGTGCACACGTCAAAGAAAAGATGCATGTTACAGCACCTGTAGAAAAAAAGAAAGAAACTTTTACTTTACAGCAAGAAGAAACTTTTACGCACCAGAATAAAATGAGTAGCATTGTACTGGGTTAGCTTCAATGCATCTACTCTATTTTAGAAACATTAAATATCAATGCTCATGAGAGAAATGTTGCTGATATACACTCAAACAGATCCGCAATGTCCCCAGAAATAGGTCAGAAGGGGTGACATTAACTAACCAATCATGAGTGTGATTCCCAATGTCGTATGTCCCATGGAGCCCACCATTGCCATAATACGCTCGTAAACCAAGGCCATTACATTCATGTTCACTGTGCTCCCCTGCAAAAGAAATAAACAAGAAAATAAAATATGACTTTTTCCAGAAAAGCCATCAAAACCAAGCATTCACTGACTGCTGTCACAAAAAAACAAGAATTAATTAGCTATATCCTGTGCTAACAATGTTTCAATTTTTTTTTCATATTGGTCCAAAGAGCTTTGGAAAAAGCAATTTAGTAGGCTGTCATGCTTAAACTAAAATCAGCATGTTACCAATTAAATATAATTGATAAATTACCTAATTGCTGAAGGACTACAGCATGACAACGCATTCACCGCCGAAGGAACAATACCATAACTGTTCTAGTATAGCAAGGGGAGACATTGAAATTAGGTTCATTTAACATTTTCAAACATTAAGACAGGGCGGGTTATTCTCAACCCATTGCATGTTCATCTTGGGGCAAAATGGAAAGAGTTTTAGGGGTCTAGTGCCACACTACCTCCATTCTAATTCCCATTTATCAACCAGGGGCCAAAAGAAAAAGTTATTTTTCTAGAACGTCAAACAATTAATCCATGTAACAATATGTGCAAGAGGTGTGGCGCAGCACCCAGGGTGCCTAACTCCGGACCACAGCGTTCACGGTTCGATCCCCGGCTCCGGCGGCAGGTTAGCCCTGCACCATGTGACTCTGGGCAATAGCTTGCTTAATCTTCTCGACGGCCCCAGCGCCGGGACACCTCTCCGGAGTTAGCTGTGCGGTTTACAAATGCTGGCATTTTACATTTACATATGCAGGTAGACACAAAAGGCATGAATTGATTACTATCTTGTGAAAGAAGATCTAACGGAACAATAATTTGCAATGATAAAGCAAATACAATGGAAATTGTGACAAATCAGCTTTAAAATAGACCGCTGAACTTCAATATTGTAGACATCAAACTTAAACTTACAACTCTGGCCATGCTCAGTTGCAATCCAAAAACAAGATTTAATTCTTTCCCTTTGAACCAACTGACGGCATAGGTGTTCTGGGCCACAGCTAAAGACTCCCCACCAATCCTATGAAAAAGAGTAAACGTTACATTGTGCAGATAGGCAACATAAACTGAGCATTTAAAATACAAGAAATCAAATTAAAATCTTAATTTGCGACAGATGGGATCTGGTGCCCTTCAGTCTAAAGACTCTGGCTGCAGGATAGATATTTTTAGTGCCTTCGGATGTCTCCGTCATACACACGTCAGAGGTTACCTTTTCGGGCACAACCAAAACACAAGGCTGCCTATATATGGGAAATCTAATCAATCCCCTTAACAAAGATCAAAATGCTTATCTTTTTTAAAGAAGGTTATTGATGTGCTTTCCTCTTTTATAATTTTTATCTTGTAAGCGGATAAGAGAAATAAGCGAAACTGAACAAAGCCAAGCGAGAAGGTAAAATTAAAATGAGCAAGCATTACGAAAACCTCAAATGGTGCCAAAAGCATTTGCTATTAATAATGACATACTGTGAGGTTTATGGAAGAGTTGAAGATGATACCTGTTTATCCTTCACTGACTGCACACCAATGTTTCTTAACAAAATAGCCAATTAATCGCACCACAGAGGAATGGAAAGCAAATAGAAAGTTGGCATTTATAAGCTACGAAAAGACATATTGAAATTTTGCAGTCTGACGCTTATAATGCACTTATGCTGCCATGTAGCCATCCACGAGATATATGGGGACTGTTTCGGGCGTACTTGATCCGTATGAGTGAAGTTACTGTGGGGGATGACAATCTGGGAGATGCCGTGTGAACGATGGTCGCAAGCTTTGGTTAGTTATGGAAACTATGGTGTGACAGAATGCTGCCGATATGTGTGTATTGCTGTGTTGATCTGAAGATAATGGCACACTTTTTTGGGGGTTGATAATGTGACATTGTACTGTTAATGATTACTTCTGACCTTCCTGGTCTTATTCTTTCTAGTTTTGGTGTGGCTGGCCAGTCACGCACTTCCGCTTTAATATCATACCCATTATGCTTTGTAAACCTTATCATGGTTGTTCATATAACTGCTCTGTACTGTAACTGAATGCCTATAAATGCTGCATTGGTCATGAATATGCAAAATGATAAAGTTGGAAAGAAAAAGTTCTATGGATTGCTATATTTCACCTTCAGATGTGATTGATATGTGCAAGGTATAACATAAATGAAATAGCAGTCAATTGTGTTCGGTCATTCATTGACTCACAAATCATATTTAATTTGGCAACCTTTCCTGTTTCCTGCACTCTTTTAATGCTGTATTGAAACTCTCTTGGAAGCCTTCCCAGTTCCTAGCTGGATTAGATGCATTATAAAAATTTAGTTTGGGGTCTCTCCAGGCTCTTTTCGTGCAGTGCTGCTTTGACATGGCACACAGGCAGTGTGCCAAGTCGACTGTTGTTTTTGTCTGCACCAAAGCATGCAGGCAGCAGTGAGAGTTAGCATGGCCTTGGTGGGAGAGGGGGTGGGAGTGTCCCTAGGGGACCATCTTCAGTCCAAATGCCCTAGGTACCAGAATACCATTTACTAAGGTCTTACCAGGGGGACTGAAGTTGCCAATCGTGGTACAGATTTAGAAATGGAGCTCTGGCACAGGGGCTCTAGGTTGGGAGGGTCCCTGTGCACTTTCAAATAAAACCACAATTGTCCACGCAAAAAGTGGGGGGCTAACCATGTCAAAAGAGGCCCTTTCACACATTGAGCTTATACTGTGGGAAGGATTCGTAGCTCATACATATACTCACACAATTTGCATAGTGTGTTCAGCTTAAAGATGCAATATATTGACAACCACCTTAAAATTATTTTTTTCAATTATACACGTTCTTCCACCTAACATCACTCAACATGCAAGTAGCCATGTTTGGACAAGATATTACAAGCTCATGATCAGTTAAAGCAAGTTTACATAAAAAACATTAGTATGTGTATGGAACAACATTACTAAAGCACTCACAACAGAGGCTGCTTTTCTAGTAATTCAAGGTTACTTACAAAGCAAGACACAAGCGCCCAAAGGAGGCATCTTCCTTACACATCCAATCAACAAACCTGAATGGTATGAAAGATAGCAGATAACTATTTCCCATAGCCAGAACTTCCCAATTAAAAAAACCCTTCGCAAAAGCATTCACATCTTGTTGTGCGCCTACCAACTCTGTATTTACCACTACTATTTCAATGGCTAATCAACATCTTAAGTTCCCCAGGCACTCAACTGGGTATGGCAACGAAATCAGAAACCATTTCAACTCACCCAAATATTAATCGGCCAACTTCCATCAGCCAAAAGGCATTTACTAGAGCCCCCACGGAAAAGACAACCTGCAATATAAGTAACAAATATCAGGAAAATTGATAGGTTTCACATTTGTCAAACATTAAACTTAGAAAAATGAAGCTTAAAGAACTAATATAAGCAATTTGCAAAAACTGCACACATATGTGCTTTCAGGTAGAGAGGATCCGCTCCACCCTTTTACTGGCAGAAACATTTGCGATTGCGAGAATCTCTAGCTCAGCTAACCTTTAAAACTGCACACTATCAAAATATATATATTTTTTTTTTGCAGAGTTTTATATAGCGCGAACTAGAACCGAACCGAATCAGTTATCAGACAGAGCGCTTTACATAGCACCAGTTACGTTACATGAGGACACACTTTCATTGTAGGCACGGGGAGATTAAGTGATTTGCCCAGAATCACAGGGGGTTTTTGGCGTTGTTACCGAGACTCGAACCAAGTTCCCCAGGTCCGAGGTCGAGCGCCTTAGCCGTTAGGCCAACCCCTCTCCCCTATTCAAAAACGTACATCACATATCATAGCCCAAATATCCTGGACTTGTTGAGGGGGAGGAAAGGCTCAAAACTGCACAGTATCCAGAATGGCTCCTATAAATGGGAACCTCTGTGAGAGAGTTCAGTGTGACTTTAGTACGTTGATTGAGAACGTCAAAGATATGAGCAAGTTTGCCGTCATCTGGAGGTGGTCCATAACTGCCTGAGGCGAGCCCGCCTTCAGCAGGCAGTCATCAAGATATATGAACACTGTTATTCCAAGTCTACAAACATGTGCTACGATGACCAGCATCCCTCTTGTGTACACCTATGGGGAACTGGTGAAGCCGAGAAGAGCACTGAAAACTCGCAATACTTGTGGCCCACTTGGAAATACAGGTAACTCCTGAGGGGCTGCAGAACAGGAATGAGGACATAGTTGTGCTGAATGACCAATGCTAACATCCAGAGCTGTGATATAGGAAGAACTGACGTGGGCCATTGTGAACATCTAGAACTTGTCCTTTTTGAGGAAGACATTCTCAGGACAAAGGTCTAAAATAGGACAAAATCCTTCCTCCTTTTTCAGCACTAGAAGTTAGCAGGAGTAGCATTCAGTTCTTATTTCTGATGTGGGTAGCTTTGCAATGGCTTCCCTGTCCATGAGCCTAGATTTCCCTTTGTAGGATGGATGAGTGGTCCTCTGGAAGTTGCTGTGGTATGTGAGGATGGGTGGATAAAAAGGGTAGAGTGTATCCATCCTTAAGAGTTATAAGAATCCATCGGTTTGATGTGATGCTCTTCCTCCTGTGGCAGTAATGCCTTATCCTGCCTCCAAAGGAATGGACGCATGCCGTGGAGGTCATGCTAAAAGGGGTTTGAATGCAGTGAACGGGACAGGTGGTTGAGTAGTACGTTGGTCCTCAGGACCTGGATGCTGTTGGCGGCCGGATCCCCAACCACCATCTTGAAAGGGCTTGGAGGTCTGTTGCAGTGGAGGAGGGGTTTGGTGTTGTCTTTGCTGAAAACCTCTATCGAAGACCCAGAAAGAAAGTTCTGGGGATACTGCCACAGAAGCGCTTAAAGGCAGTGGGAGCATGCTGTGGCCCTGCTCTCCTAGAAGGGCTCCAGGGCCGAATGTGCTTTGTGCCCATAAAATGTTATGTCCGCAAGTGACATCTGGATGCCACTGGAAAAGCCGGTGGATCTTATCCATGTGAGTCACTGAAGCTGGTAATTACTGTCCTACCCAAACTGTCAAAGTGTCCTGCCCAGATTTAATGACTTACTTTGCAGCCTCTTATCCATCTTGCATAGCTTGCACCAAATTAGCACAAAAGTCTTGTGAGACCATGGGAAAGATCTAGCTCACCATGTCCTATTGTTTAGTCCCAGGAGGCAACTTGAGTTTAATACATCCTTTTTCCAATGGTCTCAATGCGTTTGGATTCCAGATCCGGAGGCATAGTAGGGAAAGAGTTTGGATTTAACCTGCTTGTAGATTTTCAGGAGTAGAATCCTGTAGAATGAGGGTGGGCCTTGGCTGGCAGGTCTTTGCCGTCCGGCAATTTGCCTGTTAACAGACAGGTGTCAGTCCAGGACTTAGGGGAGGTCTCACATCGGGGTCAAGAAGGACAGACTGCATCGGTGTTGGATCCATCAGCGGTAATCCGAGTAGAAACCTCCTTGGATCCATGGGGCCGGAGGCGTGCCAGAGAGACACCGATTAGTACCAAATATGCACAAGGTAGCCTCTTTGAAGGCTTCGCCTTGTTGCTGCATCGCCGATGGTCTTGGAAATTCTGGATGAACCAGGACTAGAGCTGAGGAATCAGCTCTGCTGTAGGGGACAGCGATCAAGAGGCAAGATGATGTCTAAGTAAATCCTCTTGACGAACGAAGCGGGAAAAAGGGTGAGGTCCTATTTTGACTTCTCAGACTTCGAATGACTTGGAATGGGAAGAGGACCTCAATCAAGAAAGACCCCGAAAGGGAGGATGCATCTGTGACCTCTACTTTGTGAGAGACCGGCCCTTACACGCCTTCTGGCCCTCATGATGTAGAGCTTGGCCGTAGAGCTTGGCCTCACAGTCATGGATGACCTTCAGATTCATCCGGACGTGGACATATGTTTGTGACAGTCCCTGCTGGGTTTGAATCCTGTAGTTTTACGGGCAGACACTGAGAAAAAAATGTTAGAGAAATATTTTCCTGAAAGTTACAGAAAACGAGGGAGGCTAGATCTGGATCAACGTCCATAGGCATGGAAAAAAGGAACAGACGTCACCGTGCAGGAGTGGAGATTATATGTGGCTCTGGCCTTACTTCAGTGGTGGAACAGACTTTACACAAAGCTGAACGACGCAAACTACTGGTATGCAAGGGAATTGCTGAGAAAATTGTCCTGATCCAGTCTGGCGGCTGGGGCTATTCACAAGGTGAGGAATATGAGGTTAGAAGTGTCTGTCAGAAAAGAAGCATATTCAAGCTTCCTTCCTTAAGTCAATTTCTCAAACCAGACATAAAAAAAGGAAAGGTGCAGTTCTCATTGTGCTTTTTGTCTTGGGCTGTCTGCCATGAAAGCGGGGACGTCTTTTGTGTGGCTGAGCATGACAATGTTCCCAGTGTCAACCTAGTTAAAGGCTGACCTCCGTAGCAATGCTATAGAGGCCAATGAGGAACATAGTACCAACACAGGGGCCAGAGATGCAGATACAGATTCCCAGTGGAAGCAAAGAGGTCAGCTCAAGGACAAAGGGTAAGTGTGAGAGGACTAGAGGTAGCAGAAAAAATCCATGGAAGGGGTAAAAAACAGGCATGAGGGGTCCTCTTCAGAGCCTATCATCCATCATCTTATCATATAGTGCTGGATGTTTGATGTAGGGAGCTGCATCGTTCTATTTCAAAGTAAACAGCTTTTGGGCTGGTGTATACTCCCTTGGAAAATGTGAGGATGGGCTGCTGTTTATGCACCCACCCTTCCCACAGCAGTAGCAAAACAGCAGAGGCTGGTGAACCCACACATGGGTTGTCTTCGCCGATGGCAGAAACCTTTTACCTGGAAGCTTGCTTAAAGTTCATATAGCCAATCCCAGCCTGTTGTGCAGTCAAAGGTTTGTAGGCAATGGCATTCCTTTACACACTTACTCTGAGGATTGGAATAGTTTCTTTGAATGTGATTGGCTGTCAGCGCCAGGCTGTCGAAACCCTGACTTTGCTTATAGTGATCGAATATTTAAGTGTCTATCAGACAAAACCGCATTACATCTCCTAGTCCCCAATGGAAATCCATGTATCTCAGATTTAAATTTCACGTCCCTACAGGTACAGTTAGCAAACACACCAAAACCTCAAGTGACATTGAAACAGTTTGTTAAATGCAGATAAGTACAGACTGAAAAATCGGTCAATGCCAACCTATTTCCCTAGAAACCATCCAAAAGGAAGAGAAACTAGTGGTAGCAACTTTCTTCAGAAGCTAAGGTAGAGACTGGTTAGCAACGTTGAAAAATAGAATGAGACAAATTCAAATGCATCTTTATTCGGTCATTATAGGACCATGAAAGCACAGGATAAAACATTTACATCTTCATAAAAATATAAATTACACTATTAAAGCATCTTAAAACAGATGATCATTACAATGCATAGTCTTCTCAATTTGATAGCAGCAGTGATCTAACTAAGAACAGCAGTGCAAACATCATGTGATTCTAAGCTTTGCAGACAGATCAAACCCTCTTTGTAAGAATTGAAGTGCTTATGTAATAGGGCAGAGCATAAAAAGAGCGATTTGAGAAAGTCATATAAAGTACAAAAGAACATAAAATGAACAGTTGATTCAACAGTAACACAGTCACAGTGGCAGCGTGAAAGGGAGAGAAGCCAGGAGCCCACTACTGGGAAAGCCACAAGAAAATGGACTATATTTAGTCTAAATCTAGTGAGATAGAATCTGTGCTCTGGGTTTACTATTCAGTTCAGATAAAGGTCCATATCAGATGATGTGGATATCAGCATACATCTGGTAACTGTGGGCATATCAAGAGATTTTTCTACCCCAGCTCCATCTTTGTAAGTTTCATAGCTCTTCTCGACTTCCAGTTTAATATCAGGTGTTATACTTTGCGGTAACTCAAAGAGAGGACTATATCCCAGGTTACAGAAGGTGTTTCACATATAAGCCAACCACGGGATAGCAGTAATATGATCTAATTTTCAACAGTTTATTAAGACCTTCCGCAAGAAGTCTGCATTTGGGGAGTTCAATAGCTTTATCCATAATAATAGGGGGTACAATGGAGATCTGGTCCTCCATGAACTCTATACCCAGTTCCAAATGTGAAATAAGGCTTGAGGAGGATTTAGGAATTGCCAGAAGCCTGCAAAAAAAAAAAAAAAAAACTATATTCGTCTGCTTGATGTTTTGTGCATGCAGTACAACCCCAGACTTCAGCTCCATAAGTGCCCACAGATAGTCAATTGCTTTTATAAAGTTGGACTACTCCGTATACCAGCTTGCGGCCTAACCTTTTTGCAAATCTGAATAGTGCATCTTTAGCTGCACGCATCTTTTGAGCCCTTTGCATAAGTAACCTGTCCCATGATCCATTTGCCTCCAATAAAATACCAAGGCACTTGAAAAAAAGGACTTGGTTTATTTTGGACACCAGGTCATAATAAAATATTTTTACTGATTTACCTTAAGTTTTAATCTCAGCATAAAACCACTAAACTTGTTGTGAAGCTTTTGGAAGGCATTTGCCGTCATACCTACAAGAACTGTGTCATCCGCATAGAGCAGCAAAGGGACTGCCCGCATACCAATCCTGGGAACATCGTCACAGCAAGCCCTTAAAGCGGTGTCTAAGGAATTGATGTAAAATAAACAAAGGAAACGCACTAATATGCAACCCTGTTTCACCCCTCTAGTCATATTTATTAGGGCTGTACAGTCCCCATTCTGTGTAAAGTGCACCCTCATTTAATTTAATTTAATTGTGGGTTTATATAGCGCTAGAATCAACTCCCGGAGGAGTATCTCCGCGCTTCGACCGCTGGGGAACCCGTCCTGGCTCACCCTGAGAGATGGTCCCTAATGGGTATCTCTAAGGTGCGACCAAGCATCCCCGGCGGTCTGGGGGGCCGTTGTGAAGATGAGGCAAGCGAATGCCCAGAGTTGCCGAGTGTGGTCCCTGACTGGAGTAGGCACCGAGGCGAGAATTATCGAGCCCGCTGACCTTGGTCCACGACCCTGCCGCGTCGGGAATCGAACCCTGGTCCCGGGCCGTCCTCTGCTTACGGGTCTGCCGCCTCTAACCAGTGAGCCACACCACTCCACATTGTAGAGTTCCAAAGCATGCGTTTTACCAGACCCACTAGATGGGGATCAATACCCACCTGCTCCATCAGGTCTCATCATATGCTTCTATCTACAAGGTCAAAAGCACAGGAGAGCTCCATAAATGTCATATGTATGGCCCCTCTCCTGGCTTTGGCATATTTGCCTATGAAGTGAGTTAGGTTAAGGGTTTTTTCTACAGTTCCTAGGCCTTGACAGAAGCCATACTAGGCAGGGGAGAAAAAAGATCTAGCCTCTGCCCAGTCATCCAATTTGCCCAGGAATTACCCTCCCCAAGATCTTTACTGTGGAATCACTCATTGAGATTGGGCGATAACAAACCGGGACATGCCGGGCAGTTGCGATCCCCTTTCTTATAGATGGGTACAACAATGATTTTACTCCATGAATCTATAAGGTCGCCTTTCACTGCAGCCCTGAAAACAATTGTGGCCATGGGAGCCCAGAATTAACGGTTTACACACTTTGAATGCTGAACCAATGAAATGCAACAGATTACGTACAGTGAAGACTAAAACACTCCACTTGATAGAAACTACTTCACACTGCCCTTACAAGAGCCTTGTGTCAGCTCATGTAGGCAAACACGAGCTGCGCTGGAGCTCTGGAATATAGAAATTAGTTTAAGGCCAACTCTCCATCTCTCAGGACGATGCCAATGAAGGCTGTCACACTTACATACAACACTGCGTTACTCACAAGCCCATGTCACTCACTACTTTGGCAGATGGCTTACATGTTCAATGGAAAAAGTGGTTTAATTTCATCCGTCATCTGGTCACATATTCGGTACAGAGTGTGCAACATACTCTCTGAACTGCGCGTTACATATTAAACAAACACCACATATTAAGTGTTTCTGCCTTGACGTTTACTGTACCACATTTTTTCCTTGTTGCCCTACGCATTTTGCTTACCACTGCTGCTCAATAGGCCTCAGAGTACTGGTCATTCACATTTAATTTTGGTCACTGCCACATAATGTATTACTGAAAATATATATATATTATACACATATTCCACAACTATGATCTAGAATTTAATTGCCAACATACTACACCAAACAGACGCGTTTCGGCACGATCGCCTTCCTTAAATATATATTTTTCTCAGTCTCACCAAAAAGTGCAAGAGCTTCGAAGCGCACACTTCCTCCATGATGAATTTCAAAGCCAAATCAGGTTCGAGTGCAAAGGGTGATTTATTTCCAATAGGCAAAAAAAAAAATACGTGTTTCGGCGTATGCATGCCTTGATCACGGGTACACATGATCAAGGCGTGCAGCCGCCAAAACGTTTTTGAGTGATACTGAAAATACACAGGGTATCCTCAGCTTTCCTTCCTTTCATCTTTCTTCTCCTGTTCTTGCTTTCCTCTACCTACACATCATGTCTGTCACCTTTACTTTTTATTCTCACATTTCTCGCTCCTGTTCATGTTAAGTATTTGTCCCCCTTTCAGTGTTTTTCCCAGTTTTCATCCTCTCTCATTCACCATTTTTTTTTGCTCTCCACCGCAGCCCACCTACCACACCTATCCGCCATGGTATTGCTCAACAGTATTGTTCATGAGTACTGCAGACAGAAAAGCCCAATAAACAACTAATTTATATTTAGTGGGATTCACTTCTCCCGTCCGTGGGGCCCATTGCCAGCCGCTGTGGACATGGAGCCCACAAAAGATAATTCTGCAAACTAATTAAAAGCAAAGAGTCACACATGCAAGGTTTATTCTGCATTTACAATATGAAGTTCTAGTAGTTTCCCCTCCCAAATTGCGTACTGAGGAGCTCAGATATGAACTTTAGGCTTTGTAATAATTTCAGAAGGTGAATGGTCTGCGTACACCAACATGTAATATTTTCTGTTCTTGATGTTGCTGGATTTAAGGTCACTTCCTTGCTGAACAGCGGTGCTCTTTATAATTTCAATGTGGCATTGCTTTCTGTGTAAGGCATAGTACAGCGTATTCATTAAGTTTAGGGCCAAATATCAATATTACCATGTGATGTGTTTTCTGTGTACCTATTGGCTGAGATGTGAAACTTTGTCACACCACAGTGACTACAGTTTCTTTGTCTGAAAATGTATAATGGCTCACCATTTTGGGGCGAAACCTAGATTTCTCTCCTTACTCTTAAAGGACCAGACCATATTTTGGACTGTTTACTACCCTGAACTTAGAATATTTTTTCATGTTCCCCTCTCTCTTGACTCCTGAGGCGTACTCAAGAAAAATGCTCCTGAATTTCTTATTTCCCTATGACTAGATTGCATTCGGTTCTGATCATCAATTAGATTAAGGCTTAGTTTTTTGCTGCTAACAATAGTATAATTATTTGCATTTTGGGCATTTTGAAATGCATATTATTTTCTGCCTTCTGAATGTGATCTTAATTTTAATAAGCGTTCATGGTTTGTACTTTGAATCTTGTCTCGTGTAAACTTTCCTGCGTAGTTTTCCTTGTCCTCTGGATATAACCTATGTTGATTGTAGGGCTCTCCTATGGAAAAGACTCACACATAG
This sequence comes from Lissotriton helveticus, assembly GCF_964261635.1. Classification (NCBI taxonomy): domain Eukaryota; kingdom Metazoa; phylum Chordata; class Amphibia; order Caudata; family Salamandridae; genus Lissotriton; species Lissotriton helveticus. The sequence goes on from NC_136072.1 coordinate 195,004,067, forward strand.
CCCAAATCCATTACATCAACGCTTTTAAAATGCTGACAAGTGCCTAAACTTCTTAAGTAGATGGTCCCCTACAACACTAAAGCCAAACCACTACAGTAGTTATCAGTATCCTTCAATTCAAAAAGATATTCAGACAGCACAGAATGCGCAGCTTAACATTTAAATTGTACATTTCACACATTCTGTAAAGGATCAATGGATAGTGCTAATTAGTGATATTTTACTCCAAAAAGGATTTCATAAAAGTTGGATTACATAAATACTGTTCAATAATTATTTTCCTAACAGCACAGAATTAATTATCCTTAGTTTTTAGAACCTTTGTAGTGAAAACTTTAACCACATTCATATTATTTAATTCAACTGACAAATATTCAGTGAATAAAGTGTGCACATTATTTCTAAACATAATATTTTAGCACAAACTGAACACCATCGTTCCAATTATGTTAGAAAGTAGAATACATTTTCAATGGATGATTTCTTTTTCACTTACCTGACCAACGCACACAAAAAGGCTAAAAATGACAGTTCCCAACCTGCAACAAAATAAATTTCACATGAGACAAAAATGTCCTTGCAGTAAAACAAAAGTACTACACTTGAATACACTGAATAGTTTATTTTGGGTCGGAAGGAAATTTAAACAAGCATTTTCAATGCAATAGGTTTCGTTTTGTGAGAGTTGAAGCTAATGTCATTGTAAATGACAATGCCTTTTATTTATGTGTTTTTAAAAGCAACACACATACAAAAGGCATTGTTATTTATGATGATAATAGCTCAAACACTCACAAATGCGAGACCACTTTTAAGGTGGCCGCACCCCTTTGTTCAGATGCTGCTCGCCGTATTCAGGTTACAGTGAGCAGCGTCTAAAGAAAGGGGTGCAGCCAACATTAAAGTGAAAGCGCGGTATCCGGCGTTTTCATCCCAAAAGAAAAAAAGAAAAAGGTTCTGCAGCGCGGTCCCTGCCGTGAAAGTGGACTGCGCTGTATATTAAATAAATAGGCACGGCTGCTGTAGTTAAAGCAGACCCTGTTGTAAATTAAATAAATAAATAAGTGCAGCCGCTATAGTTAAAGCGGGACAGGCTGTAAAATAAATAAATATATTACTTTTAAAAATATAAAAACAGGAGGCATGCTGCCTTGTAGGAAACCACATTGTGGGTGGAATAGTGTTAGATCATTAACGAAAATAGTGCCCACAATATCGATAAAGTAGATTGTTTAACAACATAAGTAAAAAGTCCAGTCCTCATGGGAGGTTACAAATGCAGACAAGGCGGTATTAAGGAGGGACTGCTAAGCCTATTTATCAATCAAAAGCAACGATTTCGAAAGAACAATAACAGGAGCCAAATGAAAAGCTGGGTGGAAAATGAGCAGAGCTTGTATTCCATACCGGAATACAGCATGCCTCGCAGAGAAGCGCATGCCTTGCCCAGGCTTGACCTAAGAAGGACTCTCACCTGCCCAGACAAATCATATATCTTTTAAACTCATTCTCATTTTGACTCTTCACCTACAACCCTGCAACTATCGCAGCAAAACTACAGAGTGAGGGGAACGTGTGTGTTCAAAACTCATAAAATCGAACATTTTATACCTAGAGTCGTCAGACATCCCTGAAAGTTAGGAGAGCAACAGGTTTCGTGCTATGTTCAAATGAGATTATACAAAAAATTAACATGTGACAAAATTAGATTAGTTTCAGTCTCAAGAAAAAACACAGCCTGCAACAGCTAGACTTAGTTTATGCAAGAATAGGCATTTGATGCTGTCAAACCCACTGCCAAATGTGTAGGCCTCGAACGTTCTTACACGTTTTGCAGATCTGCAGGTCTGGTAGTTTCAAAAATTAACTCAACCGGAACACTGCACACTTGCCTTAATAACTGGTGGCTAGATGTAGGTAAATAGGTTTTACCGATTCTAAAATACCGAATTTTACTGATTCGGTATTTTAGAAATCGGTAAATCCTATGTAGGTAATTAATTGGTAAAAAATACCGAATCGTTGAGATTCGGTATTTACTGAATCGGTATTTACCGATTTGGTATTTGCCATTCATTCCTATGGGCCTGGAGGCCCATAGGAATGAGTGTCAATTACAGAATCGGTAATAACCGATTCGGTAACATTAGGAAAAATTCAAGGGGGGCAGGGTGTCACTTTGACACCCTGTTGCACCCCTGATTAGTGCTGCTGTGCACATGTGGCATACATACATGCCCTAAGGGCATGTATGTCTGTCACATGGCACAGGTGTAAATGCACATTTTTGCATTTACATAGGAATTCCTTATTTACCACCAACTAATAGTTGGTGGTAAATAACGAATTCTTAAAGCCCAGAAGCACTGTTTACAGTGCTTCCTACATCTCATTTACCGATTCGGTAAATACCAAATCGGTAAATACATTTACCGAATCGGTAAAATAGCCTCCTACATAGGAAAAGGCTTTTACCGGTCGGTAACGGCCGACCGGTAAAAGCCTACCTACATCTGGCCCTGGATGTGTAATTTATATTTTTTTTTTAAGTAAGCAGTGTTGCATTGTATTTTTCTACTTAAGTGTGTGGTACTCATGTGGTAATGGAACGTTCTCCTGAAAAAGTCAACACTTCGTCTATCACCTGTAAAAAAAGTCATGAAGATTGGTAATTAAACAGGTAATTGGGCTCATAGGTTAAAATAATGAGTACAACATTTTAGAGAATGAAAACGTGTGCTCCAGTAATGTTTCACGTGTACTGAAATATAACCATGTGGAATATAAAAAACAAAATGTGTTAACAATAATCCCTGTGCAACAATCTAAACTCACTAACGGTGGATAGTAATGTGAATAAACATTACTGTATAGTATGTTCCTTTCCTGGACCGCTCAATAATTGTCTGCTCTTACGAATGTTGTGGTAAAGCATCACTGCTTTTGCATGTCAGTTATTAAATAGATGGGCCAATTAACACTATCTTATTCTTATCTCCAACACTACAGAGGTGCATTATATTTGAATCAGATATCTAAATAACAATGCAAGCCTTACTCGACTAAACAGACAGCAGTGTCAAAATCCATTTAAAATTATACAATTTTTTATATTTCGGTCAAAATTGACTGTGGGACTGGCAGACTGCTGTGTTCATATTACATCGGCTATGACTTTTGCCTTGACTCTCATTAGAGTATATTTGAGGTGAGGAGGGTGCTACTGCTGCAACTAGGCCTCACTTCAGAGAAGATCTGGGGCACAGCCTGGCACAATCAACAGGGACAGCAGGATTCTTCTGCCATTCAACAACACTTGCAGGCAATCGGCCCATATTGCAATTAATCGAGTCTTCATTCGTGATTAAGGATCCCTGTTTTCCGTTTTTACTGATTTTTACAGATAAATACAGACAGAAAACCATTTTGTTGTCTGTATTTATTTTTAAATGTGGATAAAAACAGAAATTCAGTGCTTTTTCAGTGATTCTAAATACACTTCGCCATGACTGCCAGGCCAATAACTGTGTGAATTGAGAATTAAATAAGAAAATAATTTTAGTAAAGAGGCTTAAACAGCAGTAGCTATGCACAAGGCTGATTCTGAAATGTGCATATTTTCATATAAGTGTATTGATTTATCTTCTGCTGGTGTTCATATCACTAAAACCTGGCAGGCATTCAAGCATGTATGACTCCATATTTATTGGTTAAATAAATGTGGAATTATACGAGTTTCATCTTTAATTTTTTCACAAACCTCATAATAAATATGGATGAATACAGATACAGTTGACAAAAAATAAATATGGATAAATACAGACGGAAATGACAACAAAGTAAATACCATAAAACCCGGGATCGCTATTCATGATGCAGTGTGGGTGACAACCTGAAAACATGGATGAAGAAGCCCACCTACGATTGAGCAGATACATATTATGAGTACACTGGTGGTGATAGCACTAACATAGTTATAGTAACGTCTCAGTTTCTAGAGGATAGGCATTTTTTGCTTGTCTTTTAAAATTGGTTTTATATAACTTTGGCACCATTTTGCAAATCAGCACAAAACGGTTCAAAATAAAAATGTATCCACTTAGGGTCCTCATGGCAAGTTTAGTGGAGATCTGTTAGGTATGGGCCAAGAAAAATGGAGCTCCCCAATCGTTAGATTTACCCCATTTTGATTACCAGAACTGAATTTGCAGAAAAAAAGCCTAAATGGAATTACACCAACCTTGCTACACAGTTAGAATTTGTTGGTTTGATGTAAATTCAGTCAGTAGTTTTTGAGAAATTAATGTTTAAAGAGGTGCTCGGGTAGAGCATAGATAGGTTAAAGTTTAACGAACATTTTACAATTTGAAAGCTGTATTTTAAATTTGTGCGTAAAGTTAGTATTCTTTCACAAATTTGCACAAAATTTAGCAGATGCGTTGAATATTGAGTTAAATTTTGGATTTTTAAATTGGTGAAGATTTCCCAATGAGGGGACAGGTTTAAAAGGGGGATGTTTTAAAATGTGTTTATTTGCTAATAACTATGGCATAATTTGACAAATGAACTTCAGATCTGGCAGATATTGGACATGTGTAATCTTCTGTGGATGTAGAAAGTTTAGTGCAGATCCATCAAAAGGAGGGAAAAACAATTTCACGAGATATTAACTTTGATGCTCTATAATGACTGCATGAATTTTGAAAATCTCTAAGCACGAGAAGGTCAGTGCAGGAAGCGCGGGTTCCATGTAGATTCTAGAAAGAAGGGGGGGGCAAAGTTAAATGGGGAGTTGAAAATATAATTGATATGCTAATAACTTTGTGACAGTTATACAGATCTTCATAACACTTGGCAGATACTTACCATGTTTAACTTATTAGTTCATGTTTCATGCAAACCCATGTTGGGGGAAAATTAAATGGGTGTTCATAAAGGAGCACTTCCTATTTTAATTCCCATTGGAATCTTTGCTCTCCGCTATACAGAGAAACTGTGAAGGGAATGATTGCAATCTTGGAATAAAGTAAAACTTTATTAGTAGAAGTACCATTATTTCGTTTACAGCAAATCAGTTCTGTAGTTTTCAATTAGTTAGTATGACACAGACCCCCAATATATTGTGATTTGCATAAAAAACATGAAATCAGCAAGTTTATAGAAATCCTGCGATTTTTACAAAATGCCTGCAAAATTTGTGCAAAAAATAGAAAAAAATATGGGGTTGACCCACTCTTCTTTACTAGCTCCAGCACCCGTAAAGGAAGTGTGAGCAACAGGCTAGCCCTCCTGCTGTGTAAACAGCCTGCTGCCCCACCCGTAAGTATGCCTACTGCCTGGAATATTTTTTAAATGCTCTTGTTACGAATTAACCAAACGCAGATTTGAAATTATAATAATAATAATCACCATTTGTAAAGCGCACAATCACCCGCAAGGGTCTTTAGGCGCTGGGGGCCGTCGGGAAGATTAAGCAAGCTATTGCCCAGAGTCACATGGTGCTGGGCTAATCTGCCACCGGTGCCAGGGATCGAACCGTGATCCCCAGAGGCCGGAGTCAGTCGCCCTAGCCGCGGCGCCGCGGTAACTCGAGCAGCGTCTAAAGTGATACAAACAGTGTGCATAATGTGCCTAGTAAGTGGTTTCCAATATGATTGAAATAGTTCAGTGGGTTAAGAGGACGTGAAAGAGCTGTGAGGGGGCGTTGTTTAGAAGGACCACAGGTTTGTCATCAGCGAGTTCCTACAGCATATTACCCTGGGCTGTAATCTACATACTCCTCTCTGCTTGTGTGTGAATTGCCGGGCCATGGAAATCAGCCCCGCCAGTCATTTACAAACATGGCCATCCGTGTCAAAGTCATGGCTCTTGGGCTTTGGGTGTAAGGTGGAAGGGGCGGACAAGAGCAAGAAAGGCGCCTCACACTATTGTGTGCCCCCCGCCTTGCAATGGTTTTTATATGCCCCCGCTGCCATCCCCCTACCTCCTGCTGCCCAGCACACAGCAAGAATAGCAAGTTGTCTGTTGCCAGAAAGAGCAGGTTTCATATTGTAATCTGTTCTCTTTGGAATCAGACATCCTTCAATTTGAGGTGCTGTGCTGCTGGAGACTTTGCAACGGTAGAGTAGTGACAGAGCTCAGGTCTTACAGTATTTTTTGTGGCAGGCACATTTTTTAGCCCATGCAGGAATGCCACGAATTTTGAGGTTTTGGGCCACAAATTAAGCTTTTTTTGGCCACTAAATTTGCCACGTAAAGGTGCAAAATCCTGGGGGTGGAGAGGGGGTCGAGGGGGGGATGGTGTCTGCTTACATTACAGTGTCCGTAGAATAGAAAGGTTTAATACAGTGAGAAAGTGGGACTGCTGGTGTGCGGACAATTTTAACAAGCATTGGAAATGCAATAGGTCTCGGATTTATTTGAGTTAGAGCTAATGGCATTGTAAATGGCAATGTCTTTTAGCCATGTGTTATGGAGTGTATGCATGTGGTGTGTAGTGGAATTATGTGGTTTGGATTGGAATTGTTCACCCTACACACTCACACACTGTTTACCCTGCACACTCACACACTGTTCACCCTGCACACTCACACACTGTTCACCCTGCACACACACACTGTTCACCCTGCAAACACACACTGTTCACCCTGCAAATACACACTGTTCACCCTGCAAACACACACTGTTCACCCTGCAAACACACACACTGCTCACCCTACACACTCTCACACTGCTCACCCTGCACACTCACACACTGTCACCCTTCACACTCACACACTGTCACCCTTCACACTCACACACTGCTCACCCTACACACTCACACACTGCTCACCCTACACACTCACACACTGCTCACACTCATACACTGCTCACCCTACACGCTCACACACTGCTCACCCTGCACGCTCACACAATGTTCACCCTGCACGCTCACACACTGCTCACACTACACACTCACACACACTCTGCCCTCAACAGCACTCTGCCCTCAACTGCACTCTGCCCTCAACAGCACACAGCACTCTGCCCTCAACAGCACACAGCACTCTGCACTCAACAGCACACAGCACTCTGCACTCAACAGCACACAGCACTCTGCACTCAACAGCACACAGCACACTGCCCTCAACAGCACACGGCACTCTGCCCTCAACAGCACACAGCACTCTGCCCTCAACAGCACTCTGCACTCTGCCCTCAACAGCACTCTGCACTCACACAATGTTCACCCTGCACGCTTACACACTGTTAACCCTGCATACTCACACACTGCTCACCCTGCACGCTCATACACTGCTCACACGACACACTCACACACTGCTCACCCTACGTAATGCGAAAAGACCTAGCTCTGCCCTTTGGCCTGTGCTTTAATCGTACAGTAGGTTGTGAGTAGTTGCGCTTGATTGGTTGAGGCGTCCCCTCCTTGCTGCTCCCCTCACAAAGGGCCGGCTGCCTCAATGAAGCTCCCAAGACACGTGCTCACCTGTTCTTTGTTTGAGCTCCTGTGTGTCAGTGCACCGTGTAAGCGCACAAGCATACCCTGCTCTCTCTGGAACAGTCACTCTGCACTCTGCCCTCAACACTCTGCCCTCAACAGCACTCTGCCCTCAACAGCACACAGCACTCTGCCCTCAACAGCACACAGCACTCTGCCCTCAACAGCACACAGCACTCTGCCCTCAACAGCACACAGCACTCTGCACTCAACAGCACACAGCACTCTGCACTCAACAGCACACAGCACTCTGCCCTCAATAGCACACATCACTCTGCCCTCAACAGCACTCTGCACTCTGCCCTCAACAGCATGCACTCAACAGCACACAACACTCTGCCCTCAACAGCACACAGCACTCTGCACTCAACAGCACGCAGCACTCTGCCCTCAACAGCACTCTGCCCTCAACAGCACTCTGCCCTCAACAGCACTCTGCCCTCAACAGCACTCTGCCCTCAACAGCACTCTGCCCTCAACAGCACTCTGCCCTCAACAGCACTCTGCACTCTGCCCTCAACAGCACTCTGCACTCTGCCCTCAACAGCACTCTGCACTCTGCCCTCAACAGCACTCTGCACTCTGCACTCAACAGCACTCTGCACGCAACAGCACTCTGTACTCAACAGCACACAACAATCTGCACTCAACTGCACACAGCACTCTGCCCTCAACTGCACACAGCACTCTGCCCTCAACAGCACTCTGCACTCTGCCCTCAACAGCACTCTGCACTCAACAGCAGTCTGCACTCAACAGCACTCTACACTCAACAGCACACAGCACTCTGCACTCACCAGCACACAGCACTCAACAGCACACAGCACTCAACAGCACACAGCACTCTGCACTCAACAGCACTCTGCACTCAACAGCACTATACACTCAACAGCACTCTGCACTCAACAGCACTCTGCACTCAACAGCATACAGCACGCAACAGCACTCTGCACTCAACAGCACACAACACTCTGCACTCAACAGCACTCTGCACTCAACAGCACACAGCACTCAACAGCACTCTGCACTCAACAGCACTCTGCACTCAACAGCACACAGCACTCAACAGCACTCTGCACTCAACAGCACACAGCACTCTGCACTCAACAGCACTCTGCACTCAACAGCACACAGCACTCTGCCCTCTACAGCACTCTGCCCTCTACAGCACTCTGCCCTCTACAGCACTCTGCCCTCTACAGCACTCTGCCCTCTACAGCACTCTGCCCTCTACAGCACTCTGCCCTCTACAGCACTCTGCCCTCTACAGCACTCTGCCCTCTACAGCACTCTGCCCTGTACAGCACTCTGCCCTGTACAGCACTCTGCACTGTACAGCACACAGCACTCAACAGCACTCTGCACTCAACAGCACACATCACTCAAAAGCACTCTGCACTCAACAGCACACAGCACTCTGCCCTCAACAGCACTCTTCCCTCAACAACACTCTGCCCTCAACAGCACTCTGCCCTCAACAGCACTCTGCACAATACAGCACTCTGCACAATACAGCACTCTGCACTCAACAGCACTCTGCACTCAACAGCACTCTGCACTCAACAGCACTCTGCACTCAACAGCACTCTGCACTCAACAGCACTCTGCACTCAACAGCACTCTGCACTCAACAGCACTCTGCACTCAACAGCACTCTGCACTCAACAGCACTCTGCACTGAACAGCTCACAGCACTGAACAGCTCACAGCACTCTGCACCCAACAGCACACAGCACTCTGCACTCAACAGCACACAGACGCCTCACCTTGAATCCAACTGGTACAGAGTTTGAGGAGGATAGCATAACCTCACAGCGATCACACAATGAGCCAATGGAGAGCCCAGGATTGAAACTGAACATGGGGCCAACACTGGGGTTTAAGATGCCAAGGAAAAAGGCACAGGTGGGATTAAATGCACAGAATGCTCGTACATTTATTGTTTAAGCGCTGAGGTATTTCACAGGTACGGAGTAAGTGTTAGGAGGCTCAGGCAGGAAGGGTAGGGTTCACTTCATCCAGTGGGTTCTCTACTGTGTAACCCAGACACCAGGCTAGAGGTAATTTGTTAAAGCTTTTGCAATAAATTATAAGAAACACACCTCTGAGAAGCACCAACATTTTTTTTTTCATTTGAAGCACTGATACCCAGTAAATACCCAATACAGGAGATAACAACAATATTGAAGTAAAGTAAAGGACTGGGATGCGGCCGTGCAGGAGGGACTAGCACAGAGTTCAGGTCTGGGAAGGTTATTGACGGAGGACGAGTGTCTGCTCACAATTTGGAAGGCGTGTGGGGCCCTTGGGTTTCTGTGGCTGAATACATGATTTTGTTTAGTTGTGTCTAAATATGTTTTCCTGTCCGTAGAGCCTCCCCCTGCACCCGAACAACGCACGCAGAATAAATTATTATCTTGAAATAATATCACTGTAAGTAATCTCTGTGACCCCCCCCATTTCTCACATGTGGTCCTGTTTTAGATCTAAAATAACCTTTTTTTATGGATGTTACGTTAAAGCAAACATATTTCTCTGCAAATTGTCTGTAATCGACACTCACACACCACTCAGAAAATTAAATCAAAGGAAAACGCAATTGAAAACAATCTGTTTAAAGAATTTTTCTGGGGCATCAGGGCAAGGTCTCTGCAGAACAAAGCTGGGTGGAATCAGTGTGCGCAATATATAATTGTACTACTGTGACTGGTATGGTAGAATTGCTGCAGCTGATACAGTGGAATTCTTGATCCGGAGTTCGTCCGGCTTCTTGCCCCGTTCACCTTTTCAGCAGTGTTTAAAAAGCTCCATTTGTGCCCCTGCCGGTTGGCAGAGGGCATCTAAATACCACGCCTACTTGCCTCTGGCAGCTTTGCCGAGGGGGTTGTGTCTCCTCCCTGCTGCTTGTCGCTATCAGCTGCCATTTGTTGGAGGGCTGCCCACCCAGCTGTGCAGAACGGGATCTGACAAATTAGGCTTGGAAGGAGCCACTCATAGACGGCTGGGGGCTGCTTGCTGCTGGGCTCAGGCACACTGGGTGCGTCGGTGGGGCCGTGCAGGAGGGACTAGCACGGAGTTCAGGTCTGGGAGGGTTAGTGACGGAGGACGAGTGTCTGCTTACAGGTTTAAAGGCGCGTGGGGTTCTCTGCTTTCTGTGGCTGAATTGCAAGATTTTAAAATAACACAGTATGATAAAATGTAATCTTCAAAAAACCGATAAAATATAATCTCGAAAAACGGACATACATTAAGCAGCTGCTAATACAACAAGGAAGCTGCGCGCTGAGCGCTGCAGAATTGTGAACGCGCCCGTTCACTAACGGAGGCACCCTGACAGCTCCTAATTATAATTTATGTACTTCTTAGCGCGAGCACGCACGAAATATGCCCAAAATGGCGGAACTAAACTACATTTACCCTATCACTTCAAGCCTATTAAAACGAAAACACAAGGAAGACGAATCACTGACCAGATGACAGAAAACGCTAAGGAATGTCTGGAATTTCTCTCTCCAAGGCCCTAGGAGATACTTCTTCTTTTTTTTCTCCTTTAACATTAGTTCTCAAACTCCTCCCAGTTTCACTGGGAAGGAGTCCGAGCCCTAAAAACCAAGTTTGCAGACTCTCTGAATTTACATTTAAACATAAAATTATCCATGGCCGCCTTTAACTCAGTATAGTCCATTGCAAGAGTGTGGTCTAAAGGTTTGGTCAGCATACCCAATAAAACAGGGTTCACAAATAAAATACCCAGCTATGTGTCTGGCTCTACAGTCAACCCCGTGCTCACGTTTAAAGGCAGTTTGCATTAGAGGTGCGCAGTTGGCAGGAGGACAGCAAATTATTAGCAAATGAACACTGTTATGCCCGTCCCACCCAGAACTGTGACCCCGCTGATGAACTTGCATATAACTCGATTCGCTAACAGTAAGGTAAATATGATAAGGCTCTGCAAAATTTTCATTTCATACCAGACCATGATACAGCAACAAAGATGTAAGCTAATAAAATAACTTCTCAGCCCCTCTCTATCTTTGCTACTGTTTCTACTTCTACCAGAAACTTGAGCTTCCTGCACTGGGCTCCACCTGCTAGCATCCACTCAGTTATCACGGCAATTCATTAACCAGAATCAAAATGATTTCCAAATTAACACTTTCACATCCCCCTCTTATTTAACTCTGCCCTCTTTGATGGATTTGTATGAAAATGAACATATCGAGAGAAAGCTCAACATGCTAAGGGCCTGTCATAATTAGTGTAGATCTGGGATAAGACCCCCAACTGAAAATGTTTGCAACATCTGTAGGAGAGTAGGGTCTGCTATCCTATGGTCACCCCAAATTTTTGCTTTTTGCTTCACTGGTTTATGACTTAATGTGGCTGTGGGCCTGCTAATCAGACCCACAGCCTGCTGTTCTCTCTCTAAATTAATGCCAATGCACATTAGGTGCATTACGAAATTGGAACTGGTTCACCTTATTGGCCCCTGTAACAGTGTACCCAGGTACCCAGGGCATAGGTGCTTCCAAGGCCTACCAGGGGCTGCAGCACGTATTGTGCCACCCCTGGCCTGGCCTCCATATTTGACACAACTGGCTGATCACTCAGCTGGGGTAAGTCGGTGTAACCACCCCTTACTTAGGTATAGTATGCCTATATCTAACCTAAAATGGACACATATGTTCCTATCAGCCACTCCTATGGAAGGCCTCATCAATCCTGGAGGCAGAGTGCTTGGAAATATGTGAGATGGTGCTCTGGCATGAGCTGAGCCTGTCTGCAGCTTTCGGAACCAAGTCCTTTAGCTGTTTCATGATACTGCCATACCATATACTCTTAAATGCATTATGAACCTCGCGGTTAAATGCTATCTTTGGTTTGGCTTTATCAAAACATGTCGAGTAAGGGGTCATACGAATTGGAATACTACCCCCTCGCCAGTTCTGGCGACGGGGGTAGCATTCCACCCTTCTAGAGGGACACGACATGTATCTAACCTGAACCCCGGTTAAAGTTAAATGTGAGCCTTAGCATCACAAAATGGATGCTGCCACCACAGACACAAGTCTGACCTCCTGCTGCTGGGAGTCCTTCCAGCGAGGGAGGCTTGGACAATGGGTTTCCTGCCTTGGGAGGTGCTAGAACCACCCCAGACAGGGTTTTGTGTATTGGGCAGGACAGGGCTGAATAGAATCAGACATGCCTGGGGCATACAAGGTGTACCTGTGCATTTGCCAGTTCAAACCGGTGCTGGGGCTCTCCAGCCCCAGTCTTGGCGCGAAGCTGCACAAAGGAAAGGGGGTGTAACCGCCCCCCTTCCTGGTCCCACCCAGAGGAGGGACCTAGTAGGTGATCCGGCCCCTAGAATTGGAATAAGAGTAGGAGCTGTGCCTCAGGACTTCAGATCATCCTGAACTCGACTTGAAACTAAGAAGAAAACTGGACTTCGACATTCTGCTGCACAGAAGACTGAAGAGAATCTCCCTTGTGGCCAAGGAGTGACCACCCTGTGAAGGCAGGCACCAACCAGCAACTCGACGTCTGCTTTGCCGCCGCCTCCCGCTGGAGCCTGAGCCCAGAGCATGACAAGACCCAGACATCTCAGAGCCCGATCCACAGTCCCTGAAAAGAAGAGACCCGGTGAGGCACCGAGAGACGTGGGACCGGACATCTTGGAAGACCCCCGAGAAGCTGACTGCGCAGCACCCGAGGCACCCTCGACGCTGAGCTTTGGGGTTTGAGAAGCCCTGACACCGAGCAGCATTTGCACCAAAGATCAGCCCCCCAGCATCTCCACGATCTGCGTGGGGCCCTTTTGCACTTTGCCACTCGACGCGCCATCCCGGCCACTTGCCACGTGGCTAGCGGCCATCTTGGCGACGAAAACGACGAACTACACGGCTGGTCTGGTTGCTCCAGACTGGCCCTTGCTCCCCTGAAAAGGAGCACCCGCTCTGACCTTGCTGGTCCGAGTGAGAAGCTTGCATCGATTCCTGCGTGGCTTGCTTTAGCCAAGGCCGGTTTGCTCCAATCAAGTTGCCGACACCGCCATCAGCGAGAGCCTTCGTGGGACAGCTCGTGATCGACTCCTGGACGTCCTTGACCTCTTCGTGTCCACGTGGCTGCAGAGACAATCTTCACTTCTTCACCTGTTTGCACCCGACATTGCCTGGTTCCATCCTGGTTCCACGGTAGTCACTGGCTAGTGACTTTGAACATTGTCCCCTCTGCTTTCAGGTCTTCACCTCTTCATATCCACCCTTGGATCCACCGGAACTCTCCTCGACGACCCGCCTGCAGCATCTTCGGCTCCAAGCACCATCGACCTGCGTGACGAAACCCGACACTACTTCGCACCTGTGCACCCGCTTCCTGTGGGTGAGGTAACTCAGCAACGCCGGTGTTCCCACACTGGTATACACCTCTAGTGCCTGTGCCTAAAGTTTTATCCTTGTAGGTCCATCGGAAGGTTCCTTAAACACTAACTTTGTAACTTTTACGCACCATTGACATTGCATTGGTGCATGCGTGCGCTTTAAGCGCTGCACCCGAGTCCCGCGGGCCTTTCCCCGACTTCATCACTGCTAGTCCCGAACAGCTCCAGCGATTCCCCAGGCCCTAGGCCTCTTTCCTTTCCCCATAGTGGTCCTTATACCACTATTTTAGTATATGGTTTAGGTGGCCCCTAGGGCTCATCCATATTTGTGCAACTTTTGTATATTTAAACTGTGTTTTGTTTTAACGCATTTGCTTCTGTGCTCATAAAGAGTATAGGGGATATTTGTAGAAATAAATCCATATATATTTTCAATATATATCTGTGTGGTGTCCTTTCATTTGGTATTCAAGGGGATTGTGTATGGTAAAACAGCTTGCTTCACATGCCTTTACAGAGTTTAGCCTAAGACTGCTTAGTCCATGCTACCCCTAGGATAGCTTGTCTATAAGGTTGACTTTTCAACCAATCATCATAAGGGTTGCTTGGCATGGTGCAAGGTGATCACTAGAACTAGTGAGCATCATATACCAGGCCAAATTCTCACAACATCCCCTGCACCCTTCTACATTTGCTCCTCTTTGATTGATCTGCAAACAACTTGAACTTAAGGGAAGAGGTGTGGCGCCGCGGCCAGGGCGACTGACACCGGATGCTGGGGATCACGGTTCGATCCCCGGGTCCGGCGGCTGGGGTCTGCCCAGCACCATGTGGCTCTGGGCAATAGCTCGCTTAATCTTCCCAACGGCCCCCAGCGCCGGGATGCCTCCGGGTAGCTGTGCGCTTTACAAATACTGGATTTACATTTACATTTTTACATAACAAGATGGGAAAAATACGCAAAACATTTGCTACGTGTCACATGGATTCATGAAAGAGTAACATAGTTAATAGGAAATGAACAATTCTTGTACCCCCCTTTGTAAATGACACCCCTGAACAGGCTAAATGTCTGCCAATATTTGTGCAGGCCTTATGTACTACTCCCTCTGTGCACAGCCTTCGCTGGCCTAGCCCGTTACTGGGGCAGCCATAGAGAGTGTAGTAAAAGTCCTGGCCTGCACCCAAAATACCGAAAGAATTTACTGGAAAAATACAAAGGTTAAATTGACATAGTTAGGTATTGTAATTTCATTTAAACCATCAAAAATGATTTTGGGGTTAGGAATCTGCAGCCCGCTGCCTTAACCACAAAACCAGACCCAGTGGTTTATCAATGATCCATGTCCATCAAAAGGGGGTACAAATTAAATTCTTGTCTTATTTTATGTTTTCACTTGAGATATACCATAACTATTCACAAGAGTCCTTATTTCATTTCTGTATTTGTTCCTTTATTCAATTTTTATTTAAATCCAAAAGTAAAGCTATCCAACATGTGTTTCAAGGGGCACACCCTCTTCCTCAGAAGTCATACTTTCTGTTTGCCATCAATTTATAAAGTTCTTATTCATGATGACGGCTTGTAATATTGCAATGTCCAAATTCTAAGTTGCCCCATTTATCTTATACCTCTTGTTTGGCATCAATGTATAACATTTATTTTTCATGATGATTGTTAGTAACATCGCAATGTCCACATTCTAAGTTGCCCCATTTCTATATCAAAGTTATAGCCTCTTCATCTTGAAGCGGGTTTAAAGTCACCGATTCTGCCATTAAGTGAAATGTCAGAGTCCATTTAAGCAAACATGTACTTCACCTTGGGTCATTTGTGAGAAGTTATGCTTTGTGATGACTAGAAATTGAATGAAGAACACGTTTGCTGAAATGGATTCTGACATTTCACTGAATAGCTGAATGAGTGACTTTGAAACCATTTCAAGGAATATATATGTAGTGTATTTTAACTAACTACCAAATGTTGCCCATGGGGCCTGATTGAAGATGCCTTATTAGTGGGAAATGCATACATGTGAACCTCTAGACTCAAAATCTTAGGTCATATGAGGTGTTTAAGAAGGCGATCCCATTAAGGTGAACACAGAACAAACAGTTTTTCGGAGGGTGTTCAGGGTTTAAAAAATGGGTTACTATATTAAAGTCTACGGAGCCCCTTTTTTGTTAGGCAGGTTAATACAAATAAAAAGAGGGTAAAATCCACCAAATGTGAGCAATTCTACAGATGCAACGTCTTTTGCGTTGCCGTAGGTTATGTCCACACTTACCGTATTCCAAATACACGGTCTATTAGGAAACCGCCAAAGAAGCACAGAATGACGTTAGGCCAGGAATACCATGCATATAACTGCATGAACTCAGCAGTGTTCACTTTCATGTCCTGTAAGAAATTAAAGATCAAAGGATGAACACAAATTATGAATAATGGCAAAAGAAAAACATGAGATAAAAATGAAGAAATCTATTTTGTGTGGCTACTGAGATGGGAAATCTTCAAGCAGCATGCATGCTGCTACGCACGGAAAAGATCACTTTTGTGCATGCTTATAAAGAGGTGTGGATTGCGTATATACTTAAGATCAGCAAGTGGCTGGACCATGAGGCTTTGTTTTTGAAACAGAGAAAGTTTAAGCCGAGTTTTCATAGATTATAGTCCACAGCTTTTTTTGCCAAATGTGCAGAGGAAAGGCTGGTCAAAAACTCATGAACGCCCACGGCTGTTGCCTATGCCCAAGTCTGCACTTGCGTGGGCATTGAGCCCTACCTGTGGGTCAAAAACTTACATCATAGGTTTTTGCTAGTAAGATTACGGCTAAGCTCTGTACACTCTCTCGTCGCGCATCAGAGGCAATGCATGTTAGCGGCCACCTTGCCTGCCTGTCCGTATGATGAATGTTCTGTACAGAGTACCATGCAACTTATTCTCAGTTGTACATATTATTCTTCGCTACGGTCTCTGCTTATTTTACCATTCTTGAAGCAGGCAGGTTTAAGGCAGTGCAGGGCTGCCATGGAGTTTCTGCAAAATGTGTCAAGTGTGAATTTAAGCCACTCAATTGCAGTCTTTAACAGAGGACTATACGCATATGCCCTACTGTTGCTCTATGAATTTATACTTTCCTTGGCAGCTAGTCTTAAATTCGGTTTCTTATTCTTTGTGATTTTATATGAATGTGTCACTTAATGATTGAATGTACATATTTTATCTGATTTTAATATACCCTATCCACAGCTATTGGCCGATTAGAAATAGAATATTGTCAGAATTTGACTGCAATTGATTGAAGTACCCTCATATCTTCTTCAGAGACCTGCCCCGTACATATTTACAGGTGGTTCTTTCCTCATATAAAGCCGCATGGTCCCTATCCAGCGACTCATAAGGGCTTCGGCCATTTAATGTGCTTATGGTAATGGTGTGATGATATGTTGTCTCATATTTTGCTCACTGCCCGTCATGCATCTAGTACTGTATGCTGTCCCAACGGATTACCTCTCTCTTATTGATGTGGCACCTTTTTTACTTAGAAGTTTGTATTTTTGTTTGGGATGTCTTTTCTGTGACTGCACTTTTATGATTCTAACAAAAATCGAATAAAGTATTGACTGGCACTTCAAAAGGTGTGCAGTAAAATCAACTTAACATTCTCAAATTATGATTCACCTATATACTCAGCACAAAGATGGGCAAAGCTACACTTGTACATGTTTGTCCAAACATTTTTAATGTAAGGTTTGATAATCTGTGTAATATTGATATACAACTCAAATCCTCAATCAGTTATAAAAATTTTAATTACAGAGGCAGTTTAGAGCTCATTAGCCCGGGCTCCAACCTGTTTCTATAAATCAACAGAATTTGTTTTATTTAGAAAAACAATGATGGCATACTAATGGTTTAGCCCCTTGATCAACAGGCTTAGCATTTCAGCTATTGTACAAATATACATTCTGTGCTCGCTAATTTGCCCAACAGGATGAAAAAAGAAAATATGTAGACCATGTATAGTTTTAAAAGCTATGTTGCAGTGTAGTTAATGTTTGCAAGGTTTTGCTTTCCTAAAATTTCAGGAAGAAACTAATTATAGAGCTTTATTATTACAATTTTAGTAAATCTAGTAGTAAAAGGGCCAGATTCAACAAAGTGTGTGCGTGTCATTTGGCGGCACAAAAATAGCAACTTGCATCTTAATCGAATTCACGCTGGTAGAATTTTATTCGACACAAACATTGGAAATCCACCAGTATGGTGGGGTTTTCAAATTCATACATGCAGGGTCTGGAATACTGGCATCATGGAAAGGGTTTGACTTATAAAATCTATTGAACACCTAACAACTAGGAATTTTGAGGCTCCTGACAACTAGTTTGTAAGCGACTTCCTATAATGTACATGCATTCAAAACTATTATTCTGAAAAGATAGAAGGGGCTTTCCAGAGTGAGAAAAGTATGAAAATACCCAGATTTAACAGGAGTTTAAAACAAGCATTGGCATAGCCAATGGGTCTCGCTTTTGGGACCTTATAAGTATTTAGGTATGCAGCACAATATCCTTGTTGTAACAACAGCGACTGTTGCATGGCTAAACACTTATAAGGTCCCAAAGGCGAGAACTACTGGCTATGCCAATGCTTGTTTAATGAGTGCCTGTGTTGTTAGTCGGAACACAGGCACCCAATAAAGTCAATGGGAGAGTTTTCGAATGGTGTTAGGAGCCATCGTAATCTGAACACGAGTCGGTCGGAAACGATTCCGACAAGGAGTCGTTCAGAATGGTTTCCGTCCAACATCCTAATGAGGCCCATAATCTTCTGACTCTATTTCCTAACATTCTTCTTTGATGGTACGGATCAACAAAGGGGCCCTACGCCAAGCTTCCATATTGTCACAGCCCAAGATGTTGCTTCATTATGGCATTATGGTATTTTCTTTCTAGGACAGCTGAATGCAACACCTACAGAGTCATCCAAGTATTATCAAACACTTCGTCCAACAAAAATTCAAATGTATTGAATTGCCAATGCCTGTTCTCTTGGATGACTTCACAACAACTATTGGCTGCTTTAAATTCCAGTGGGTGGCTACAGAGATACATTGTTTTTTTTGTTGCAGATTTTATATAGCGCAAACTCGACCCAAAGGTATTGGAGCGCTTAACACAAGCACCAGTTACGTTACACAAGGACACTTTCAGGCATGGGCAGATTAAGTGATTTGCCCATAATCACAGGATGTGGAAACGACCCTGAGGCTCGAACCTTGGTTTCCAGCACCAAAGTCAGCAGTCTAGCCGACAGACTACATCCTCTCCCCTTGCCAACTTTGCTCTGCACATTCCAGCTTTGTGCCTTTCACTCCACAGGTAGTTTGAAGATTGAATCTCTGTCCTTCAACAATGAGGTGTGATGGTGAGGATGTGTTTTTGTTTTCTCACATCAAGGATAAGAGACAAAAGTAGAAAGGTCAGGGCTCATGAATGAAGTTCACATATCTGAGAAACACAAGATACTAGGAAGCATTTCAAACTTGAGGTGATACTTTGATGGCAATTGGGAAAAGTTCAGAGCGAGCAGAAATGTGAAAAATATTTGCAACTATGAGCCGAATTTGTGGAGTGCAAATTTGTGTGAAATCGGGTTGTTCACAGCCTGGGGAAGAATTCATTCTTCAATGGTGATCAGCGTAAAAAGAAGCACTTTCCCAAAATCCATTTGATCTTTGACCATGATTCTAGACTTAAGGATCACCTTATGAATACCTCACAATCATCTTTTTGACTAGGTCAGTCATTTCCGGCTGACACTCAATTTATGCATAGTCTATGAAGTTGTGCAAATGAATTTCACTTCACTAAATAAGGGAATGAAGAAGTAGGAGTGGGAGGGCCAATGGGAGACTGCTAGGCTGTTGGTGCCATGTTGTGAGGCTAGCACTAGGACCCTGCAAAACCTAATCCTTCCAGGACACTGGACGCCCCTTTCTGTCCTTAGAACCAGACACGAAGTTCGGGGAAGAGCAGGGCATTCTAGCAAGGGGTTGAGTAGGGCAGCATGGGCAGAGATCAGCTCCCCCAGAAGTATAGGAACAATTGCAGTAGAGAGGGCGCACTGGTGATAAAGAATAGTTGTAACCCTCCCATATGGGTTTGAGTCTTCTGTTCACATACAAGCAAAGACATAACAGTGGGTCTATCCACGCTGGGTTCTTGCAAAATATTTTTTTAACATTTACCTGGGGAGTGGGTGGAATAGTGTACAGTGATAAAACTTAAAAGAAAACCTCCTGAAAAAGTACCACAAATCGTCAAAACAAGCTTTAGTGTACAGGTTTTACTATTAACAACATTAAAATTTAGATAAAAAGTTATGATTTCTCCTATAAAACAAATCTGGCTTCTAATCACAGTAAAAACTAAGACTTTGTCCCTATGACCTTACAAATAGCAGCAGCGAGCAGAACTTGCAGGGACTGAGCTAAGAGCACTGCGTGTGAGTGGGAAGGACATGATGTCTGTGAAGGGCCTGGTTCTGGTTCCTTGTTGTCCAGAAATAGGAGGGACTGGCTGGGTTGGCTAGACTCCTGTAAACGCAAGTGGGAGAGCAAGAGAACGTTGTGTTAAAACGTCAATCCTCAAAGCGACTAACAGGCAAGGGATAGATAAACACAACGAAAGTCAAATAAAATGACATCGACTGCAAGACCTGGCAAACCATTGCTTTCTTGGAGTGTGAGTGGGTGAAGCCCTGCGCGCCTCGAAGTGGGTGAGCGGGAGTCCCACGGGAGTAGGGAGGGTGTGTATGCCCCCCATCTTTTTGGAGGAGCTATGAGGCCTTAGGTGCAGTTGTTGGGCACTTGAACTCCTTGCCTTTCTTCGACCCATATATTTATCCGCATGGGTGGCGTGTTGGGCGTCAGAATAGGCCTCTGAAGGGAAGCATTAGGCAGGTTTGTGTTTTACTCACCGTTCGTTCTACAGAGCTCGGATCTCCGGGCGGTCGTGTTACTCCATTGTGTAATTCTGACGTCTGCGCTATTTCTGTGGCTGGAACGAGACATCAGCGGATAAGCTGGTTGGATGGATTAGAGGAGTCGTCAGTCTGGCGGCCACAGCACAGGTACTAGTATCACCGATTCAAAGGCTGCCTACCGTCGAGGAAGCAACAGGTGGAACTAAAAGAAGCCGCTGTTTTGAAATGCAGCAGTTTGCAAGGTTTTTTCTGCAGCTGGATCCAAAAATTATTCACCTGTGTGCGCAGGTCGCTTTGAGGGCAGAGACTTAGCCAAGAGGACCGTATATTTTGGAGGGCACACCCCCAGCAAAAACAAAGAAGTTTTGGGGGAACAAGAGATGTCGTAGCATTTAAAAAAGTGCTGTGCTGACGATGATATTTAACAAGCATTGGCCGCGTGGCAGTAATAGTAATGTCGCGGCCGTGAAAGCAAAAGTAATTGCGTTCGCGATCACTCTGAAAGCGATGGCGATGACGCGCTAAAGCACGCTAGGAATGCGGACGCAGCAGCACGCGCGCTTCTGCACGTGACAGTAAGCCGGTGGACGCTTTGGTAGCACTTTTAAAAGCAACTACTAAATGTCTCTGCTAGACCAGCGCATGAGATGGATCAGGCGAGACCTAAAAAGGGATTGATGCATAGGAAAATTCTTTCCTCCGAAAATGAAGAATACAATTTTGTGGGCAAAAGTACATTCCCTCGTTGCCCCCAAGGCAGCGATTTCTACATGGTGACATTTTTGCATGATTGCACGGAGCACACTGAAGTGGTTGCGGATAGCCAAGTAGTCTTCCTTAGATTTCCATTAGTCCCAAGGAGTCATTGTAGATTTCTGGGAGTCTAACTGGCAAATGTTGATCCAAGAAACTAAATACAGAAACACTACAGCAATAAAACGGCTGGACAGATTTTACTTCAAACTACAGTTGCAAAATAATAAATTATGAGCATGCTTGCCTTGGTGCAATTTCTGTAAAAGACTCATTCATGTAGAGGCATTAATATGTTATGTTTTGTGAATGGATACTTGAAATAGCGCAATGACTGGCCCCTGAAGGGGCATCTCAGCACTGAGGCAACAGACAAATGGAGAAGCAGCCACTAGAACAGCTAGGTATTAAAATGTTTTTTTTTTTAATGGAAAGTCAGTGCATGTCCGAATGAACAATGGAAGTCTGTTCCAGTGGAAAGTTGCAAGATAAGAAAAGGCTCGGCCAACGTACCAGGATGTTCGAATACGCCGTGGGCATAGAAGAAGTTTACTCTTTGATCTAAGATTTCTTATAATTGCCTGGAGATAAACTCAAGTGTTTAAGTTGCCAAATGCTGTTAAAGAAAACCTGAACAGTACTGCTAGCTTCTGCACTTGACGACATTGTGTGAAGGTGGGCAAATTATTTTATTTCTTTGCTTTAGATCCCAAATCCATCTGAACTGAAATTCAAGGAAAGAGCTAAATATTTTTATGAAGGGTTTTAGAAATAACTAGAAAGAAATCAATATCTTAAAGAAATTATAAGCAAATATGTAAAACATGTATCCACATGCTGCCTTAACGAAGGGTACAGAGCTAACCTCAGTAGTTTACGTCGTATGAGACTGCCAGGTAAAGTCTTTAAGGTATTAACTTCATAAAGAAAAAGTATTTAGACTAAATTTAAATATTATCAATATTAAAGAAAATTTGCATACTATCCTAGCATTGCATCACTACAAACCTCTTATTTGCAACCTTCTTCAATAAACCACACTTTACATACACCAACGTCCTCACATACATGTAGTTTTAGCTGTATGATGAGAGCTCAGACCTGCACACATTACACACCACATAACATACATACAACGAATTTTGATTAGTCCTTTCAGCCACTGGTTAGTGTGAGTGATTCAGTTGGCTTTTGCACTGACTCACTGAGTTGTTAATCAGCATTGATATCAGATCATGACATTTTGTGGCTGTGTTTCATCTCAAGGGCCCTTCTCTGCATGCTTACATCTTTACCACCACAGTCACTTATCCAAACCTCATGGCTCCTCCCTGTGCCGCACTGAATTTTAAAAAAAATTTCAATTTATAAAATCAAGGGGGTTGGCAGCTGAAAAAATTTACCGGGCCACACGCTTATCGTTTGTGCCCTTGCGCACTTTACTTTATTTTTATTTTACTATCTGCGATATTGGAATGGTAACTTAAAAAAGGCGAAAACAACCAGTGCTGAGTCACAATGCATGTTCAGGTATGTGTTGCAATAATAACTTGTGACACTGAAAGGCATTTTGTTTTTTAATTTACTCTTCCAACATAGCCAGCAGCCATGGCAAACAGTCAAATCAAAATATTAACTGTGCAGGAGTGTACAAAAGGAAAGCAAATGGTTCCGTACCACTCTGCAGCTGCTGGGCTCTCAGAAACAAAAGCACAAGTTACTTACCTTCGGTAACGCATTATCTGGTGGAGACAATATCTAGCAGCGTTGTTAGCGTCGGTTATGACGCCGCGGTCACCGATACAGGTGCCAGCCAGGCTCGCAGATGGCAGTACTTTTTGTTTTTTCCACGCCAGAAGCACTGAGCCACAAATTAACTGATGTAAACGTATGCCAACTAGAGCCCTGGAAAAGGGAATAACCCTAGCCCTAACAAAATCAGTCCGCAAAGCGGGGAGGCATGGGTGGGCCTGTAAGGAATCTGCAGCTAGATATTATCTCTAACAGATAATGTGTTACCAAAGGTAAGTAACATGTTCATCTGATAGAAACCCCTAGCTGCAGATTCCTTACCTTTGAATTAGATACCCAAGCCATACTCTCCCGGCGGTGGGTTGCGACTAATTCCTCACACCAGGAAGGCCTGCATGACCGAACGAGCAAAATGCCCGTCCCAGTGGACCAAACTCTGCAGGCAGTAGTGCTTGGCAAATGTGTGCAAAGATGCCCATGTAGCTGTCTCAGAGATGTCCAGGACTGGGACAACCTGAGCAGAGACCATAGTTGCAGCCTTTCCCATGGTGGAATGGGCCCTTAACCCTCAGGAGCCTCCTTCTTAGCCAGGGCATAACAGATCCTAATTCAAAGAACGACCCAGTGAAAGATGGTCCTTTACTGCACTGCCCGACCCTTCTTAACCCCCACGTACCCTACAAAGAGTTTCTTGTCATCCCGGAACTCTTGAGCAGTCAAAGTAGAATGACAACGCTCTTTTTGGGTCCAGACGGTGAAGACGCTCCTCTTCTTTAGAGGGATGCGGGGGAGCAAAGAAGGTGGGCAGGGTGATAGACTGACCAAGATGGAATGGAGTCACCACCTTTGGCAAAAATGAAGCACCGGTGCGAAGCACCACTTTGTCTGGAAAAGACCTCATGTAGGGAGGTGTACAAGATAGCGCTGCAACTCACTCACCCTCTGGTCAGATGTTATCGCCACAAGAAAGGTTTCCTTGATCGTAAGCAGCCGGAGGGGACCCCTGTGCAGAGGCTAAAAAGGAGCACACAAGAAATTTGAGGACCAAATTAAGGTCCCACTGCGGCATAACAAGGAGGATGGGCGGAAACAAGTGAGCCAGCCCCCTCAAAAACCGATTTACAATTGGCTATCTAAAGAGAGAGGGTTGGTCTGGAAGCAGCAAAAAAGCAGAAAGACCAGAATGATAACCCTTAAGAGTACCCAAATCAGAGCCCTGCTGGGCAAGGGTTAGAAAAGTGGAAAGAGAAGCAGAAAGAGGGTCAATAGACCCTGTACAGCATAATGCAAACTTCTGCCAACGGCAGGCGTATAGGGCTTAGTGGAGGGACGTATGGCTGCCAAAATAACGGTACATACTTCAGGAGGAAGGTCAAAAGCCATCAGCTGATACCGCTCAATCTTCATGCATGGAGGCGCAGAGATGACAGGTTCAGGTGGAGGACCCTCACCTGCTGCTGTGACAGAAGATCCTCTCGAAGGGGCAGCCTGATCGGAGGATCGATGCACATTTTCAGAAGTTTTAGATACCAGACTCTTCTCACCCAGTCCGGAGCCACAAGAATGACTTGGGTCCAGTCGTTCCTGATCTTCTTCAGAACCCTGGGCAGCAGTGGTATGTCGGAAAGGCATACAGCAGGCCTGAGCTCCACTCGCGACGAAAGGTGTCGCCAAGCGATAGCTGCCTTGGAAACTCCAGCATGCAGTATTGTCGAAACTGCGCATTCTCTTCGGAGGCGAACAGATCTAACCAAGGATCTCCCCAGTGCTGAAAGAGACCTTGCGCCACCTCGGACTGGAGATGCCATTCGTGATCCGCTAGGCATCGACAGCCGAGTTCGCCTGCCCTGGCATTCAGAGAACCTGCCTGGTGTTGACCCACCAGTGTTATGCCCTGCTGTTCCAACCATGTCCAGAGATGCAGGGCCTCTCGAAAAAGGGCCCGCGACATCACCCAGCCCTGCTTGTTACATTACCACATGGCGGTGTCTTGTCTGTAAACACCTGCACAAACTTCCCCTTGACAAAGAGAAGAAATGCCTTCCATGCCAACCGAATCGCTCGAAGCTCCAACAAACTGATGTGGAGCCCCGACTCCGCCGGAAACCAGTGTCCCCTGATCTCTTCCTCTCACAGATGGCTGCCCCATACTAGAAGAGACGCATCTGCCACAACTGAGATCTGGTTGGGGAAGGAAGAGGGGTCTGCCGTTGACGCGGTACGTCAACCACCACAACAGATCTCTCACAGTTCCTTCCGAGATCTGGACCACGTTGGAGAGGTTCCCCTGATGCTGCACCCACTGGAACTTCAGGTCCTACTGCAGAGCCCGCCTACGCCACCTGGCATGCTTTAACAACAGGATAAAGCCTCAGAGTCAGTCTCGCCGAAATCCAGGATAGAGGCTTTAACATCGGAATCATAACCTGAATATCCTGTACTCGCTGCTCAGGAGGATAGGCCCGAAACTGCACTGTGTCCAGAACAACCCCGATGAAAGGGAGCGCCTGAAAAGGAGTCAGATATGACTTCTGCACATTTATAGGGAACCCCAGCAAATGCAGGAGGTTCACCATAGTCTGAGGGTAGGAGACAACAGCCTGGGCCTTCAACAGCCAGTCGTTGAGGTAGGGGGAAGAATGACACCCCTAACGTGCACCGATGAGCTGCGACAACCCCATCACCTTGGTGAACAGCCGAGGGACAATGGTAAGGCCAAAGGGGAGCACGGTAAACAGAAAGTGCTTGTGGCCCACCTTGAAGTGCAGGCAACGCCTGTGGCCGGGCAGGACGGGGATGTGAAAATACACATCCTGCAGGTCCAAAGCTACCATCCAGTCTTCTTGATCTAGGGCAGAAAAGACCTGAGCTAAAGTAAGCATCTTGAACGTATCCTTCTTGAGGAAGAGATTGATGGTCCGAAGATAAAAAAATAGGCTGCAACCCTTTGTTCTTTCTTGGAATGAGAAAGTAGCAGGAATAATAGCCACTGCCTACTTCTGAATTCTGAACTGCCTCAGCCCAGGAAGCAGACACAGAACGTGTCAAACGTCCTTGCATCTGAGAAGGAGGAGGCAGGTCCACAGACTTATAGGCTTGGCAGACCGCCAAACCACCCACCAATTAATGGTGTAAGAAGAAACTTTCTTCCCCTTAGCCACACTCCCACAGGAGACAGACAGGGCAGGGGAAAGACGAAACCTCTGGGTATGTTGGAGGTAAATCTGAAGGGCTCTGCGAACAACCAAGGTCAAAGGAACAAGCGAATCCACATCCCAAGGCAAATCCGGAAGGACCACCTCCTGCTGCAAATGGAACTTGGAGGAACTTTTAGGGCGAAAGGCCGGGTCAAGCCGCAAAACAATCCTATCCTGCAGAAACTGCAAATAAGGGAAGGAGAAAAGCAAAGTACCCAACTCAACCAACCGCCTAGCGTAGGTGATGATCAACAGAAATGCCACCTTAGCAGACAACCACAACAAATCTGCATCCAACAAAGGTTCAAAAGGAGGCAACTGCACACCACGGCAAATCCCAAGAAGGCACAATCACAGGAGTGACTGGATGACGAAGCCTAAAACTATGCAGAAGCCGACTCACTAAAGGAGCGACAACCTCCATAAGGCCCCAGGACCCATGCATGCCCGAATTGCAGCCCACTGAGGTAGAAGGGGAAAGGACCTTCAAAAACCCATATCGAAAAAAATTAAGAATAGAAGCACACGGATACCCAACCACAAGATCCACCCCATGGGAAGAGCACCAGGAGACAAAACACCCCCAATGCTTACCGTAGCTCTTTAGAGTCGAAGGCTGACGCCACTGTTTAGTGTCACATGCCACCACAGAAGAACGGCCCAAAGACTCCAATGTCAGCCATTCAAGAGCAAGGCTGTCAGATGGAAGCGACGAAGACAGGGCAAAGACAGGAGAGGATACTGAAGTGGAGCCAGAACGTGGACAAACCTGCCCCCACCAGCTGCATCAGAAGCGGAAAACAAAGGCAGCGAGGCCAAAAAAAGCAGTCAACAGCACAATCACCCTCTGCCCCCGAATCTTCTGCAGCATCCTCTGGAGGAGGGGAATTAGAGGGAAGGCATACAGAAGGCCCGAAGGCCAAGGAATCAAGAGAGCATCCACCGCCCAAGCCTGAGGACAAACCACCTCGGAACATAACCGGGGGAGAAGAGCGTTGTGAGGGAAGCAAAAAGATTGATCCAAGGAGTCCCGAACCAACGACAAAGGTCCCGAAACAGACAGATGGTACAGAAAAGAGGACGGAAGGATGCGGCTCAAGCCGTCCGCATGAAAATTCAGACGCCCCTGAATGTAAACAGCCCTCAACACCAATAGGTGAGATTCTGCCCAGGCACAAATCATGGAAGCCAGCAGATTCAGCGACACACACCTGGTTCACCCCTTGCGGTTCAAGTAAGAACGATGCCACCGGATTGTCGATACGAACCAACAGATAGGCGCCTTGGAGAGAAACCGGAAAAAGCGGCATCGCCTGCCGAACAGTGCCTCATTGAAGGGCAAAAGGGGTTCAGAGGTGGAAGCCCCAAGCTGAAGCACATTGGTCAGGAAATTTGTCATGACCTGCACAGATGGCAACTCCAGTCAGAGGACCTCGGCTGCTCTCTTGACCACCATGGCATAAGATGCCCCCTACTCCATAGACACAGTTAGCGGAAAGAACATGCCAGTATCTGGTAAAGTGTCCAGTCCACTGGCCTCCCCAAGTTCTCCACACCAGTCCATCTGCTCTGCTGAAACATCCTGGTGTTTCTAAAGGGACGATAGACCCCTCCCAATCCTCTCCTAAGCCTAAAACATCATGAAAATATTCGGGAGACAACATAGAACCCCTGGGTTCTATCGACGTTAGAATCGGCGTGGAGCGACGCTGTTCCGACTATCTCGTCAGGGATAAGGATGGGGCTAGAACCGGGAGTGGGCACCGGCAACCCCGAAGGCACAAACTTTGGGTCCGACGCCTGGGAAGGTCGCGATGGCATTAATGCCGCCATCCGGATCGGAATCCTGAGGCCCCACCGGATCCATTGCCTAAGCCAACTACATCGAACCCGATGGTGCCCCTTCTGACCCAGAGGTTGACAAAAGTCGAAAAAGGCCTGTCAAAAAGCGACAGAGGGGTAGCTCTTCTCCGGGCAGGCGCTTATCTGGCGGCAGAAAGAAAAGAACGAATATCCGCGTGCCTGGGTGGAACCTATATAGGTGACCGCAACATCATAACTGACGCGAACAACGCAGGCGATGTCACATGGAGCCACCCTACGGCGCGTGCAAGGGGTATTGCTCATGCAAAATATTTCGGATCCAGCCGGACGCTGGAGAATTCAAAGGCAAGGAATCTGCAGCTAGAAGTCTCTAGAATAAATAAGAATAAATAAAGAGCATTGGCTATGTTGGTATGCAAACATGTACCTGTTAAAGGTACTGGCTTTTACAATCAGTCTAAAATGGTGCAGAAGAAAATGTAAGGCATTGAGCTAATTGGTGAAGGGCTTCACAGTCACCCTTACAGGACGACAACATACTGCAAATCTGCTAGAGTTGTTTTACATTAGTTAGGATGACTTCATAGCAAAGCAAACTGCAGAGTGTTATTCCACTTACCGATTGAACCTGGATTTGAAGAGCTGCAGGGTTATCATAGCAGAAATAGCTACCTATTGGGGGAAAAAACAGCTGTATTAAAAAACTTGTCTTTAGTCATGTCTTTGCTACTTAATTTAAAATGATTACGAGAGTAAAAGGAGGTATTTAGTTAAAAGGACAACTGTCTCTCACTTGTGCAATACGAACACTACTATTAAATAATATTTTATGATATTTCAGGAACAATGTAGGGCATTTATTATGAAATATGATTTAACAAAGTGGATTGCTAAATAACTGAGGCTTCCTCTTCCAAGGCTGTTTCAACTACCTACAGAAGTAATATGACAGCAGGCCCAACTCTGGGCACGCTGATATTCAAACTTTCAAAGCAGTTTCTCAGGGAGGGAATAATAGCACAACATGTGACTCAACCAACAAAAGAAATACCTCCCAAGAATTTTTTTTTTTTTCTCCAAGACCCAGTGTGGGAGCAGATGATGATACTGGTTGATTTTCAATCATGTTTTGGTCAAGGAACCAAGAACACACTGTTTGATATAAGAGGGAAACACCTCACAACTACAGATCGAAAAGCCTGATATGATTATCTAATTTGTCTGCATCTTTCAATACAATGGATCAACTAAACCGAATGAATGTCTGGATTAGGGTCTATGATGGAAAGGAAAGATGAAGGCATGTCTGGCACCCGTTCACAGAAGGTCAAGTTAACTCATTTTGCGTCCCAATCTCAATTGTACATTGTAAGGATCCAGAAGGCTCCTAGTTATTGAAATTGTGATTATGAGGGAAGGCTGGGGCTAAGCACTGGCTATACTGGAGTTTACTAGCACATAATTGCAATTTTCAAGACTGAAAAAAACCAAAAACAAACAATCTACCAGAGAAGTTTAGGTATCAATCTAATGTGTCGTGGTTAGGTCACACTTCCGTCCAGGAAAAAAATCTTAGTGAGGGAAAAATTGTATATAATTCAGTGCAGTGGATGAGGATTAGCCTTTTCAATTTATAAATGTGTTTACAGTACTTGTAACCACTTACAGAAAAAGAAACAATTTGAATTTGAAATGGGCAGAATTAAAACCTCTTTGATAGAAGATGAGTTCTATGGAAGTGGGGGTCAATAATGAAATGTTCATTTTGGGGGGACAATATGATACGCACTATTGTATGTTCCTTCAAGGATCTGCAAGTGAACTACATGCACAAACACCATTTTGTTTAAATGTTTGTATCTACAGTGAGAAATGCCCCCATGTAAAAAACAAATCTAACACCTCCCTGATTTTTACCCTATCTTCCTAGAGGCTAAGTTGCCAATGGACCATGGATGGCACAAAGATACCTAGACTCTACCACTCACTCGCAATCCACGCCCCAACACATTTGACTATCTTAGGCGGGCAAGGGAAAGAGATGTGGGAACATTTTCTGATAAAAAATGGTAAATTGCCAGGATGGTATTGTGGGAAATGGCTACTGCCAATTAGTACAGAATGAGCCAACTGAAAAATGTGCACCTGACATACATAACACATTATAAAATATGGAGGTATGGGAACATTGATTCCCCTGTCTCAGATGTGGAGAGCAACGGGGATCTCATACACTGTATATTACAATACCCCAAAATTAAACCTTTCTGGAACAGAGTGAGATTCACATTGCAAAAAAATAACAAACAGGCAGATAGACAACGACACAAAGCTGATGCTCCTGCATGTTTCACTAATTTGTGACAAAAACAGATATAACCTAATGCTAATAAACCAAGGACAACTAAAGTGGATTATCTCAAAATGTAACATTGCCAACACCTGCTAAGTAGAAACATGCCAACTTTCGAGAGCTGGGCATGCGCAGTAGGTTACTGAATAATGATGAAGATCCCCACTGATAAATTGTCCAGATGTCTACAGAAACAGGTTAGTATCTGGGGGAATGGATAGACTACCGGGGGAATCGTGAAGGTACTAAATATTGAAAATGCAACACAAACACTAGGTTCAAATATTGATTGTTAACCTAGTGAATAGGTAAAATGTAATTCTAGTAAAGAAACATGATAATGGACTGCAAATAAAAATGGTGTGTTGAGACAGTGCGATTACGTAATATTTACATAGAACAACTTTTTTCTCAGAATTATACTATAAAATTATTAGATATTTTATGTGCTCATTGATAGTGTGTAAAGAGTGGCAATTAAGTGCCCTCTTATTTAGAACTGAATGTTAATGAATTTCATATTGAATTAATAGTTTTTATTTCAGGTCTTTGTAAGAGTTGTAATCTATTTTAGTGAGACTGGGACAATGCGTTCAAGCTGGTCAGCAAATCTCATGCAATAATCTCAGATACATGGGCTTAACTGTAGTAGCATTAGGTGAGAAATACATTATATTCTTACTGTGAATTGGTGTTGGAGTTCAACTAAAGGCAAGGCTGTCGGGATAGTCTGGGCTGCCTCTCAAGATTATTTCTCAGTCTGAATAGCCCTTGCTTGACTTGTTACGTGGAAAATAAGGGTTACGAAAGGAAGAACAAAATGATGTGAGGCTGGCATGGTTTTGCTGTTTTGTGCATCCGCGTTTGCTTACTGTGCCTGCGGGATATAAACTGACCTATTTATTTCTGCACCCTGCCAACCAGTCCCTACTGTACTACATGTTAATACAACTTTTGGTTTCTGTGATTATTATTTTTTTAAGCTGCTTCATAGTAGAGTTCTTGAAAGAAGCTGCAACTATCTGCCTTTTTCGTTGGTTTAGTTGGTGTGGAGTTTTTATTTACTTCATGTTTGAATGGCTATATAAAACTTTATTAATAAAAATAAATAAATGGTAATGTCCTCTGCATGTTAAACAGTCACCAAACGAGACTGCATGGTTAAGTGCCTTACTGGTATCCTTGCCACTTATTTTTCTCCTAGAATCCTGCTAATCTAAAGAGTGTGTAGAGGTTGAGGCCCGTACCTGGTAGAACAATGTGGAGAACTTGTTCTGTGACCTGGAGGGGTGCACCAAGCATGCCCTAAAAATGGGCATAGGTCTCCTGATCCCTCTTCTGTTCATTTCCACTGTAATGTGAATGCAAGATTTGTGAGTGGACATTCTGTGCGCATGCCAAGTGCACGTATATACTGTCAGTGTGTAGCACGTGTACGCTAAAAGGACTCCAAGTACTGACACCAGTGGAACTCATTTTGTATGGATACTGGTTAAGAATATTACAAGCTGGAGAGTGGCTACAGCTTCCCTAGACAAACAGACAAAGGAATTGTAAGGACTGTATTCATGTGGCTGGGGATGGAGATCCAGACACTGAAGTGGGAAAGGATGGAAACAGGAAAACCCTTATACATTCAGTGAGGGGCATGTTAGCACAAGGCTGCTGATTAATCCTTGCTTGCCATTGTCAATTGGTAGATGGTAGGAGTGAGGAGGTGGGACTGTAGTTTCAGTTGATCGAGTGAAGGAAGTTTTCAAGCAGTCAGCCCACTCTATAGAGCACACCACTGCTCCATTGAGTACTTGATGGACTACCATGTGATACGGGTTGGAATCTGCACATCAGCCAGTGCCCCAGAAATGAGGGAACATCACATGAAGTCTACTGATTTTGTTGAAGGAGCTAATGATTTGCCTAGTGCCTATAGGCCTGCTTGAGAATGGGAAAGAGAGAACCTGGGCCTGCAGGAGAGACTATCCAGGAGAAGAAACCAAGCATGTTTTCAATACCACATGAACGCACACTCCGGAACGATGGCCAGGCAAGTATTCGTCCAAGAAAGATTTATTGCTCCATAAATCCTACGTTGGATTTATGGAGCAATAAATCTTTCTTGGACGAATACTTGCCTGGCCATCGTTCCTGAGTGCGCGTTCATGTGGTATGGTTGGATTTACATGCTGGGTACTCCGCCGGTTTAGCGCGCCACCGCCCACGGGTCCTAGCTTTCTGGAAGGAGTTCTTTCTTTTGGTGTGACTGACTGACAGACACACACACACACACACACACACACAGCTTAATATGAGAAAGCCAGATAGCAGGAGAATTAAACAAACAAAAAAGTCAGATGATCGGATAGAAACAGGCGATGGACTTATTCCAGTTGGCAGGAGTCGGTTCCTACACTATCGGGCACTCCATAGGTATGAGATGCAGGAGACAAGCAACCCCGACGCTCAGTCACACTGATATTAATACTGCAGACAGAAGAGTGCACTGAAACGATAACCCGCATATACCAGGCAATACATGCCCACACACACACACACACACACACACACCTTAATATGAGGAAGCCAGATAGCAGGAGAATTAAACAAACAAACAAAAAAGTCAGATGGTCGGATAGAAACAGGCGATGGACTTATTCCAGTTGGCAGGAGTCGGTTCCTACAGGCGATGGACTTATTCCAGTTGGCAGGAGTCGGTTCCTACACTATCGGGCACTCCATAGGTATGAGATGCAGGAGACAAGCAACCCCGACGCTCAGTCACACTGATATTAATACTGCAGACAGATGAGTGCACTGAAACGATAACCCGCATATACCAGGCAATACATGCCAACACACACACACACACACACACACACACACCCACACCCACACCCACACCCACTTCTGCCTCAAGTGTAGTGTGAGACAGACTAATGAGCTCTTTCAGGTTACGCAGTGGTAGGAGGCACTCACACATATAGAAAGGGAATCCAGTAACAATCAGGTTTTCGTTGTTTCAACTTAATGACATACATCATGCATACATTACACCGGCCATGCTACACAAGTTAGATAACACAGGATCCCCATTGTCTCAAATGTGAACAGGTTGGTGCGACAAATCACTACATAACAAGGCAGTGTACTAGAAAGCAGGGCTACTTAAAACAAGTAACGGATGCATACAAACATAGAAGTATATTACAGCTAGAACTACAATGCTGCCCACAAGTGTTTCAACTTGGTATTGGGGCTCACAGTATAAAGTGAGCATTGAGCAAAAATGTCATAGATCTTACAATGCTACCTGCCAGAAGACGGCTGGCAATACACTAGCACAAAGGGTATAATTGAACAATTATATTGAATAGAACTGAAGAGATTAACGATTTTATTCATACCCCAGGTAACCTCAAAATAAAGAAGCAGTTTTCGGTATACCTAGAGGTATTTTTAACTAATCACTCTTCTGGATCCCTGCATGTCCAGTTTGACTTTATCTAAGAACTCCCATTCCATCTATGGTTGAGTCCGCCCTGGTGGTACCATCTTACCAGGGTGTGGATAGGCGCCGATGATGAAGCATGTCACGATAAGTGAGTGAGGTGTCTACTCTAGTATTTCGGGATACGGTAGAGGTGAAAACCAACTTCCTGATATTGAGGGGGATTTCTTGTCTTCCTCAGTTAGAATCCTTGAATAATCAGTTGCTCGTGTGTGAGTATCGGCAGCAGGAGAGTAAAACTGGTTTGAGTGTCTCTCGCTCTCCATTGTGATAAGTTCAGGAAGGGCCTCCATAGCCACATAGGTTTATAAGTAGAGGCCAAAAACCTGGCCAATTCCTGAATTGAGGAATGGCGGAAGGCCTTACATTTGATGAAGGTGTAATATTGTCTATTTTATCAGCACTATCCCTAATCCCTGAATCATCTTTGACACAAACTAACCTGAATACCGATGATTGGGAATCTCTCACCGAGTTACAGTGAACACAACTAAAAACACTACTGCATGGAGCTATTATGACCGAATATCTTCGGGGCAACATAGACCCTAATGGTCTGATAGTCTCCAATGCCCCCAGAATTTTTCTCAATGATCCAGATTTCAGATGCAGCTGGTCCCTCATAGCATAGAAATGCACGAGGGACTGGCTGGTCCTGATAATATAAACCGGGAAAAGACTATCAGATGCTCTTTTGATTGACATAAAAACAATAGAGAATGGATTAGAAACCCAAACGACAATCACCACATTAAAAAAAAAGTAGATGAAAACAACAAAATCATCAATGAACAACTAAGCAGATCACAACCCCAGCGAGGCTGACGAGCCAGATTTCCCAGATAGCACGGGATCCGAGAAATATTCCAGTGATTCCTCGGGAGAAGGCTCCAACTGAGCATGGAACATGAGAAAAAGAGGACGATGCCCATGCAGAAACAGGGGCTCCTATCAACCAGCTCTACCATTCCAACCATAACCTTATAGATGGGGGCCCTATGCTCAACCACCCTCTCAACCCCCCCATTTTGGCTACCAGTGGCAATCCTTCCAGACACCATTTTTAGGGAGAGGCCAAACCCCAGGAAGAGGGAAACAAAGAGAACAAAAAGCACAGTGGCAAGCACAACACCAGGAGACATCTGAACAAGAACCACAACCGAGCATCAGCAGGAACTTTCGGGAACAGTCAACCTAAGCACAGCAGTCTTCACAGAGGCCCAATTGAAAGTGCTAAACAAAGGGCTCAGTTTTGTCCCAAAACCAAGATCAGATACTTTCAATGGGAGGATAGAACTAGCAGAGTTCTTCAGAAGACTGAGACTGTCTATCTTCTTCACAGAGAAGAATACAATATCCCCAAGTGAGGAAGAAAAAAAATCAAGTCTGAAGAAAAAGATTGAATTTCAAGCCACATAACGCCACCAGCCCTACTAGCTTTTGAAAAAGCTGTGATCATGGAGGTTGACGAACTGAGAAATGACAACACACATATGTTCAACAACTTGACACACGCAAAACGTGAGGCCATCCAAGAGATTGACAATATGAAAGACATCATCATAAAACTCAGAGGATAAAGGGAGAGCCACAGTGGTTATCCCACTCGAGATGTACCATAGCAAATGTAAAAACCTCCTAAATGATCCAAGGAATTACAAAGTGCTACAGAGGGATCCAACAAAAGAGACTACAGAAGATATCCAATCCATGGTAAATGAAGCCAAGGAAAGATACTGCATAACAACGCAAAGGCAGAATTCCTAAAAGAGGATAACCCAAGAACACCATACTTCTACATACTCCGAAAGATTCATAAGAACAAGAATCCACCACCAGGGAGACCAATGATCTCAGGTATCAGATCTATCTTTAATCCTCTATTGAAATTCCCAGACCACTTCTAAAGACCATTGGTACAGAAGATGCCCTCCTACCTGAAAGACACAAAGGACATGTTGGTATTACTCCAGGACCTCAGAAAAGCAAGTGTTAATGATGCATATCTAATGCATATGCAAGTATTAGCATAAAAAACAGTTTGTATGTATGCTAAGAAACTCTGCAATAAAAACATTTTCAGAAAACAATTCCCTCTCAAAGCTCCTGAAAAGCACAAATTCCTACATGAACCTCACAAGATAATCATATTGTTATATTTGCTATATGTTATTTACATAGAGATTAACGATTTTATGCATACCCCAGGTACCCTAAAAATAAAGAAGCAGTTTTGGGTATACCTAGAGGTATTTTTAACTAATCACTCTTCTGGATCCCTGCATGTCCAGCTTGACTTTATCTAAGAACTCCCATTCCATCAATGGTTGAGTCCGCCCTGGTGGTACCATCTTACCAGGGTGTGGATAGGCGCCGATGATGAAGCATGTCACGATAAGTGAGTGAGGTGTCTACTCTAGTATCTCTGGATAGGGTAGAGGTGAAAAACAACTTCCTGATATTGAGGGGGATTTCTTGTCTTCCTCAGTTAGAATCCTTGAATAATCAGTTGCTCGTGTGTGAGTATCGGCAGCAGGAGAGTAAAACTGGTTTGATTGTCCCTCGCTCTCCATTGTGATAAGTTCAGGAAGGGCCTCCATAGCCACATAAGTTTATAAGTAGAGGCTAAAATCCTGGCCAATTCCTGAATTGAGGAATGGCAGAAGGCCTTGCATTTGGTGAAGGTGTAATATCGTTAACCCACTCACCACACTACCCAAACATAATTCTTTCCAACACAATAAAAGGAAACACCAGGATACTGTAAGCCCTATGTGAAAGGAATAACTTACCCTTATTCAATAAATTGACTCTCCACAAGGGCACATTTCCATAATTGCTCATCATTCCTACATTCAATCATTTTCATCACCTGCTACCAAATAGTTTTAATAGTCATCAGTGTTTCATACTTTTAGTAATTATTGTGTGTTTGCCTACTGTATATATGGTCTTAATTTTTGAGCAGTGGACAAAAACATAGGCCTTTCCATGGACTATGCTCAATTCATGTCCTTTTCCTAAGTCAGCTTGTCCCTTTTTTGGCTCAAAGTGCACTAGGGCACCTCACCCAGAGGAATCTGCAGCCTCCAATCAATTATTTTTTGCGCTACAAATGTTAATACAACTGCTCTTTTTAAAAAGTATGGGAAGCCAGATAAGAGGAACTGACACGGATTGAAAAAAGTGGATACACAAAGGAGAGCCATCAGGGAGAGAGCTAATGGTTTGATAGTCTGAGGACCGAAAGTATTCGACAGAGGCAGGATATGCAGACCGGACTATGGGAGAAGCTCCACAAGCAAAGTTATGGTAAAGTCAGAGAAGGAAGCTTAGAGGTTTAGGTGTGTGAGAAGGATGAGAGACTGCAAGAAGAGTTGCAAGTGTCTCTTTAATGGTGGAGATCCTCAAAGGAATGTCTGATGAAATAGAGGGAGTGTGAATGGTAAGGAGACTAGGCTCTTGACTGTAGATGCCATAGGCTGCCAACAGTGACACAGCAAGGCGGTAAGAATTTTTAAAGTAGGTAGATCTGGCATTATCTAAGGCTAGAAATAGTGCATATAAAACACAAAGGGAGAACAAAAAAGGATGCCAAAAGACAACAAACCGAAATTCAGAAAATATATAACACAAATATTAGGTGTGGAGGCTATATCTCAGATCTTTAAGAGTGCCAATCTCCCAGGTCTGGATGACTGGGCCTAGTTTTCTTAAATACATAGAGCTGTATGACGAATGTCACATTACGTGAATGAGCCCACCTTGTCCAAATCTTGGAATTGTCTTTCTCAATACGAGACCACAAAACATAACACAGGTCTATGTATTTAGGAAAACTAGACTTATTCATCCAGACCTGGGAGAGTGGCTCTCCTGAAGTCTCCTGGTTATAGCCATCACACCTAATTTTTGTGTTGTATAGTAATAGGTCATGCCAGTAAATGTGCAGATTGGTATGTGTTTTGCATTTGCTACAAGCACACTTACAAATGAGTACTCTAATCTTGGTATTCAGTGAGTGAATGATAGTGGTGTCCAGGCTTTTGGACATTGCAACAATGGGTGAAAATGTGTGCATGTGACAGTGTGTCATAAAGGCATGATGTAGGATTTGTTAAACTGGGGAAATAATGTGGTGTACTGCACGTGTGAGATTATTGTAAATTTGGTTTAGGAAATCAGTGAAAGAGTGTTTGGTGAACGTTCCAGCTCTGAAATGGAATAGAAGTAGATAAGCTGATCTGCAGGAGGGATGTTAACCACCACACATGTAATGGAATGGTCAAAAATGAGGGATCAAATGAGCGAACGTAAGCTAGTTAGAAACAAGTAGGTGGTCAAGAGGTATTCCATGGCAATGGGTACATAGATGTTCCGTACTAAATAAGAAGCAAAAAATAATGTGGTGGAATAGAGTTGTTGATTGTTTAGGTTGAAGTCTGCAACTCTTTAGAAGAACAAAGGGGTTAGTCAAATCTCTAGACAGCAAAAAGGGACAGATTTACCACTGGGAATTTTTCAAGGCCCTACCTAACATATTTTGGAATGCATTATCATTGAGAATTCCCACCCTTAAACTCATTCTAGTTCAAGTGGGCTACAACCACTGTTAGAGTGGGCAAGCGTTTTTTGTGTAATGGAGAGAAAGTCTCAATGTGCAAGAACAAGCATTTGCAATGCAATAGGTCTCGCATTTGCAACAGTTTGAGCTATTGGCATTGTAAACGGCACTGCCTTTTATTTATGTGTTTAGAAAAGCTGTAAGTGGTACGTAAACACACACTTTGTACTTATAGTTCATGCTTACGAGAAGCAAGGCTGGCAGTAAAAGAGGTGTAGTTATTGCCAGCAACGCTTCTTGTAAGCAACACCTGCAAGTACAAAGTGTGTGTTTATGCACCGCTTGCGGGTTTTAAAAATACACAAATAAAAAGCATTGGTATTTACAATGCAAATAACTCAAACGCTCGCCAATGCTATACCTATTGCATTGCAAATGCTGGTTTTCATGTTGCACAACAGCACGGAATGCAGTGCAATAGTGTTTAAAGGAAAACAATTTCTATGATACAGTCAAGACTGGCTGTGTCATAGCGCTTTAAAAAAAAAAACTCATGTTGCTCCGCAGCCTGCTTTGCTGTGCAAATTGTAAAAAAGAATGACAAAGCCAATACCGGGGTTGGTAGGCCAGGGTGCACAACAGGCGGTAACTACCCCAGTGTTGCTCCACAATCCCCGCCGCTATTGTTATAAACACAGTACTGATCCCCATGCTTGGACCGTCAAGCGCTCCCACATTAGCAAGACATTCCTTTGAAATGTTCAACATGCAATACACAGAACTTTTAAATGCATTACTGTGAAGAGCAATCATCCCACCCAACAACCGAGCACACCCAAAAGCCAGGGGGTAACAACCAACACAAATATTGTTCGTAGACAGATTTACACAGGTACATTCATAAACCCAAAATTAAACCTTCCAACAATAGTTATTCTAAGAACTTAAAGGGGCGGGTCTATGGGCGGCACAGAACGTACTGCTTAGCAAGCTGCCGTGCAGGCAGACACGGACAGGAGATGGCGTTGAGGACACCGAGGAAGACTGAGAGACAAGGACATAAGCACACAATCACAAGGAGACAGACACTTGCATGGGGAGACAACAAGAGTGAACAAATCCGTAGACTGGGCCAGAAAGACCATCGGGGGAAGGGATGGAGGTGAGGGGGTCGGTGTTAGGGGTGAAACAGACATGGGGATAGAGACAAGGGGCAGAGATTCCACTAAAAGGAAAAGGAGAACTGAGGCAGCGACAGACGACCAGACAGGGAGACACTGACACCTGCTACAAAACAAGGCCCGGGATTAAAAGCAAATAAATAAATAAACTAGCAAGCTGCGATGAGATGGCAAAAAGGGAGCATGAAAACTGCGCAAACACTAGGCGAAGCCCGGTATTAAAAATAAATTAGTAAACTAGCAAGCTGCAAGGAGATATACCGGAAGTTCGGGAACGTCATGCCTGTTGTGGGGCGAGACTTCCGTCTTCTGAAGCCCACGGAGGGCTTGGCCCAGAGGAGCAGGGGTGACGCGGGGCTCCCATGCCCAAGGGAGAGCCCCGCGGAGGCTGCAGAAGTCCGGAGTGGCGCAGATGCGGTCAGAGGGTCTTAGTTGTACTGGGGGGGTGGCGGCGGGGGGGTGTATGTGGTGTGTGTCTCTATGTGTGCACTTGTGTGTGTGTGTGCATGTGCTCTTGTGTGTGTGCGTGTGTCTCTCTGTGTGCGCTTGTGTGTGTGTGCGTGCGTGTGTCTCTGTGTGTGTGCTCGTGTGTGTGTGTGCGAAGCAAAAGCAGGCTGTGTGTGTTGGAGGCTTTCAAGGGAGACAGGAGATGGTGAACGGGCATGCGACCTGATCCGATTACGGCATGCTGCGCGTGCCCATCTCCTGTCTCCTTGAAAGCAGACTCGACGACTATAGGTCTCGCTGGGACATCGCTTAGCGATGCGTCGCAGGTGCGAGACCTAAAAAAGGAATGATTAGAAAACAGTATTCAGTGATGCAATGCAATAATTTGACTTTACTGGATAAAAAAAGAAAAGAGTGATGGATCGGGCTATTGGTGCCCTTCCAACTATACAAATCTACATGTTTAGCTGTATTTACAGAGCACAGCATGACTGTGGGTTTTTTCAGCACATTCTTAAATGTGTCTGGCTTCTAAAAATAGGTAATTCCTATCTGTAAAGCCTAATAGACATATTATTGATATATACGCCAAGTATCCTGGCAATGGAGATACAGATTTACCAAAATCTTTACAGTATTTCGTCATCGGTTATACACAACAGGTCAGAATATTTGCTCGTAACCGGGGGAAGAGGAGAAGGTGTCATCACCCTCTAGCCACACATTTGTCAAGCGTAGACCACAGCAGCAAATTGCTGCTTCAGTCTTGG